>NW_024383965.1:0-10381 GCF_016835505.1 Polypterus senegalus
GAAATGAACTGTTTTGAACAGTTTCCTGGTGGAAAACAAGCAGTCACAGATGTGTACACAAAGTTGTTTTCAGGTCTTGAAAAGTGTTATGATGAAGTCAGGTTACCTTCAACTCTAACTCTGTGGAAAGTCAAAATACTCTGGTAAAGGCAGTTCTAAATGATGAAACCCCCAGTACCCTTATGGTTAAGAACTGTTTGGATGGTTTCCCAACTGTTTTTCAAAGTGCACTTCAACATCTCAAACTCACTTTTTGAAGTCCCCTTGACTTGCATTGGGCAAAAACTGAAGTTGAGTTAAATTTAATGAGTCTTAATTTCTATGTTGTGAAACCACTTGAAACACATCTGCGACATAGTTTTTGGCAGAAATGAACTGTTTTGAGCAGTTTCCTGGTGGAAAACAAGCCGTTACACATGTGTACACAAAGTGATTTTCAGGCCCTGAAACGCGTTATGGGATATTCAAGTCACCTTCAAATCTAACTTTGTGAAAAGTCAAAATACTCTGGTAAAAGCAGTTCTAAATGATGAATTCCCCAGTACCCTTATGATTAAGAACTGTTTGGATGGTTTCCTAAATGTTTTTCAAAGTGCACTTCAACATCTCATACTCACTTTTTGAAATCCCCATTGACTTGCATTGGGCCAAAACTGAAGTTGAGTGAAACTCAATGAGTCTTAACTGCTATGTTGTGAAACCACTTGAAACACATCTGCGACATAGTTTTTTACAGAAATGAACTGTTTTGAACAGTTTCCTGGTGGAAAACAAGCCGTCTCACATGTGTACACAAAGTTGTTTTCAGGTCTTGAAAAGTGTTATGATGAATTCAGGTTACCTTCAACTCTAACTCTGTGGAAAGTCAAAATACTCTGGTAAAGGCAGTTCTAAATGATGAAACCCCCAGTACCCTTATGGTTAAGAACTGTTTGGATGGTTTCCCAACTGTTTTTCAAAGTGCACTTCAACATCTCAAACTCACTTTTTGAAATCCCCAATAACTTGCAAAGGACAAAAACTGAAGTTGAGTGAAACTCAATGAGTCTTAACTTCTATATTATGAAACCACTTGAAACACATCTGTGACATAGTTTTTTACAGAAATAAACTGTTTTGAACAGTATCCTGGTGGAAAACAAGCCGTCACACATGTGTACACAAAGTGATTTTCAGCCCTTGAAACGCGTTATGGTGATTTCAGGTTACCTTCAACTGTAACTCTTTGGAAAGTCAAAATACTCTGGTAAAAGCAGTTCTAAATGATGAAATCCCCAGTACCCTTATGGTTAAGAACTGTTTGGATAGTTTCCCCACTGTTTTTCAAAGTGCAATTCAACATCTCAAACTCAACGTTTGAAATTCCTATTGAGTTGCATTGGGCAAAACTGAAGTTGAGTTAAATTTAATGAGTCTTAACTTCTATGTTGTGAAACCACTTAAAACACATCTGCGACATAGTTTTTTACAGAAATGAACTGTTTTGAACAGTTTCCTGATGGAAAACAAGGCGTCACACATGTGTACACAAAGTTATTTTCAGGCCCTGAAACCCGTTATGGTGAATTCAGATTACCTTCAACTCTAACGCTGTGTAAAGTCAAAATACTATAGTTAAAACAGTTCTAAATGATAAAATCCCCAGTATCCTTATAGTTAAGAACTGTTTGGATGGTTTCCCAACTGTTTTTCAAAGTGCAATTCAACATCTCAAACTCACTTTTTTATATTCCTATTGAGTTTCATTGGGCAAAAGCTGAAGTTGAGTTAAATTTAATGAGTCTTAACTTCTATGTTGTGAAAGTTGAAACACTTGAAACACATCTGCGACATAGTTTTTACAGAAATGAACTGTTTTGAACAGTTTCCTGGTGGAAATCAAGGCATCACAAATGTGTACACAAAGTGAATTTCAGGTTCTGAAACGCGTTATGGTGAAATAAGGTTACCTTCAACTCTAACAGCTGTGTAAAGTCAAAATACTATGTTAAAAAGAGTTCTAAATGATAAAATCCCCAATACCCTTATGGTTAAGAACTGTTTGGATGGTTTCCCAACTGTTTTTCATAGTGCACTTCACATCTTAAACTCACTTTTTGAAATCCCCATTAACTTGCATTGGACAAAAACTGAAGTTGAGTGAAACTCAATGAGTCTTAACTTCTATATTGTGAAACCACTTGAAACACTTCTGCGACATAGTTTTTACAGAAATGAACTGTTTTGAACAGATTCCTGTTGGAAAAAAGCGTCACACATGTGTAACAAAAGTTATTTTCAGGCCCTGAACGCGTTATGGTGAATTCAGGTTACCTTCAACTCTAACGCTGTGTAAAGTCAAAATACTCTGGTAAAAGCAGTTCTAAATGATGAAATCCCATTTACCCTTATGGTTAAGAACTGTTTCGATGGTTTCCCCACTGTTTTTCAAAATGCAATTCAACATCTCAAACTCAACGTTTGAAATTCCTATTGAGTTTCATTGTGCAAAAACTGAAGTTGAGTTAAATTTAATGAGTCTTAATTTCTATGTTGTGAAACCACTTGAAACACATCATGTTTTATACATAAATGAACTTTGAACAGTTTCCTGGTGGAAAACAAGGCGTCACAACATGTGTACACAAAGTGAATCTCTGAAACGCGTTATGGTGAAATAAGGTTACCTTCAACTCTAACGCTGTGTAAAGTCAAAATACTATGGTAAAAACAGTTCTAAATGATAAAATCCCTCAGTACCCTTTATGGTTAAGAACTGTTTGATGGTTTCCCAACTGTTTTTCATAGTGCACTTCACATCTTAAACTCACTTTTTGAAATCACCATTAACTCTGTAAATGGACAAAAACTGAAGTTGAGTGAAACTCAATGAGTCTTAACTTCTATGTTGTGAAACCACTTGAAACACTTCTACATATAGTTTTACAGAAATGAACTGTTTTGAACAGTTTCCTGGTGGAAAACAAGGCGTCACACATGTGTATACAAAGTTATTTTCAGACCCTGAAACGCTATGATGGTGAAATAAGGTTACCTTCAACTCTAACGCTGGGTAAAGTCAAAATACTCTGGTAAAAGCAGTTCTAAATGATGAAATCCCCAGTACCCTTATGGTTAAGAACTGTTTGGATAGTTTCCCAACTGTTTTTTAAAGTGCACTTCAACATCTCAAACTCAACTTTTGAAATTCCTATTGAGTTGCATTGGGCAAAATGAAGATGAGTTAAATTTAATGAGTCTTAACTTCTATGTTGTGAAACCACTTAAATTACACATGCATATATAGATTTTTACAGAAATGAACTGTTTTGAACAGTTTCCTGGTGGAAAACAAGGCGCCACACATGTGTACACAAAGTGTATTTTCAGCCCTTGAAACGCTACTATGGTGAATTCAGGTTACCTTCAACTCTAACTCTGTGGAAAGTCAAAATACCTCTGGTAAAAGCAGTTCTAAATGATGAAATCCCCAGTACCCTTTATGGTTAAGAACTTTTTCGATGGTTTCTCAACTGTTTTTCAAAGTGCAATTCAACATCTCAAACTCACCTTTTTGAAATTCCTATTGAGTTTCATTGGGAAAAACTGAAGTTGAGTTAAATTTAATGAGTCTTAAACTTCTATGTTGTGAAACCACTTGAAACACATCTGCGACATAGTTTTACAAAAATGAACTGTTTTGAACAGTTTCCTGGTGGAGAGCAACAAATACGCCACACATGTGTACACAAAGTGAATTTCAGGCCCTGAAACGCTATGGTGAAATAAGGTTACCTTCAACTCTAAGCCTGTGCACAAGTCAAAAATAATTAATGTGAAAACAGTTCTCAAATATGAAATCCCTCAGTACCCTTTATGGTTAAGAACTGTTTGGATGGTTTCCCCAACTGTTTTTCAAAGTGCACTTTCAACATCTCAAACCACTTTTTGAAGTCCCCATTGACTTGCATTGGGCAAAAACTGAAGTTGAGGAAATCCCAATGAGTCTTAACTTCTAAGTGTGTGAAACCACTTGAAACACATCTGTGACATAGTTTTTTACAGAAATGAACTGTTTTGAACACTTTCCTGGTGGAAAACAAGCAGTCACAGATGTGTACACAAAGTTGTTTTCAGGTCTTGAAAAGTGTATGGATGAAGTCAGGTTACCTTCAACTCTAACTCTGTGGAAAGTCAAAATACTCTGGTAAAGGCAGTTCAAACATGATAAAACCCCCATGCAAAAATATTATTAAGAAACTTTTGTCGGGATGGTTTCTAAACTGTTTTTCAAAGTGCACTTCAACATCTCAAACTCACCTTTTGAAGTCCCTTGACTTGCATTGGGCAAAATCTAAAGTTGAGTGAAACTCAATGAGTCTTAACTTCTATGTTGTGAAACCACTTGAAACACATCAGCGACATAGTTTTTATAGAAATGAACTGTTTTGAACAGTTTCCTGGTGGGAAAACAAGGCGTCACACTATACTGTACACAAAGTTATTTTCAGGCCCTGAAAGCTGCTATGGTGATAATAAGGTTACCTTCAACTCTAACTGTGTGAAAAGTCAAAATACTCTTGGTAAAAAGCAGTTCTAAATGATGAATCCTTCAGTATTCTTATGGTTAAGAACTGTTTGGATGGCCTCCCCACTGTTTTTCAAAGTGCACTTCAACATCTCAAACTCACCTTTTTTGAAATCCCCATTGAGTTGCATTAATAAAAACTGAAGTTGAGAGTTAAATTTAATGAGTCTTAACTGCTATGTTGTGGAAACCACTTGAAACACATCTGCGACATAGTTTTTACAGAAATGAACTGTTTTGAACAGTGCTTCCTTGGTGGAAAAACAGGACGTCACACATGTGGTACACAAAGTTGCTTTCAGGCCCTTGAAAAGTGTTATGATATATCAAGGTTACCTTCAAATCTAACTTGTGAAAAGTCAAAATACTCTGGTAAAAGCAGTTCTAAATGATGAAAACCCCAGCACCCTTATGGTTAAGAACTGTTTGGATGGTTTCCTAAATGTTTTTCACAAAGTGCACTTCAACATCTCAAACTCACTTTTTGAAATCCCCATTGACTTGCATTGGGCCAAAACTGAAGTTGGAGTGAAACTCAATGAGTCTTAATCTATGTTGTGTGAAACCACTTGAAACACATCTGCGACATAGTTTTTTTACAGGAATGAATTGTTTTGAATAGTTTCCCTGGTGGAAAACACAAGCTGTCACGCGTGTACACAGCGTGATTTTCAGGTCTGAAAAGCTGCTATGGTGAAATCAAGGTTACCTTCAACTGTAACTTTGAAAGTCAAAATACTCTGGTAAAAGGCAGTTCTAAATGATGAAATCCCCTGTACCCTTTTATGGTTTAGGAACTGTTTGGATGGTTTCCAACTGTTTTTCAAAGTGCACTTCAACATCTCAAACTCAGCTTTTGAATTCCCATTAATTGATGCATTGGGCAAAACTGAAGTTGAGTTAAATTTAATGAGTCTTTACTTCTATGTTGTGAAAATACTTGAAACACATCTGCGACATAGTTTTTACAGAAATGAACTGTTTTGAAATAAGTTTCCTGTTGGAAAATGAGGTCACACATGTGTACACATGTATCCTGAAAGGTCTCTGAAAGCTGTTATGGTGAATTCAGGTTACTTTCAACTCTAACGCTGTGTAAAGTCAAAATATATAGTAAAACAGTTCTAAATGATAAAATCCCCAGTATCCTTATATGGTTATGAACTGTTTGATGGTTTCAACTGTTTTTCATAGTGCACTTCTACATCTCAAACTCACTTTTGAAATTCCCCATTAACTTGCAATGTGCAAAAACTGAAGTTGGAGTGAAACTCAATGAGTCTTAACTTCTATGTAGGAAAACACTTTGAACACTTCTGCATATAGTTTTTACAGAAATGAACTGTTTTGAACAGTTTCCTGATGGAAAACAAGGCGTCACACATGTGTACACAAAGTTATTTTCAGGCCCTTGAAACGCGTTATGGTGAATTCAGATTACCTTCAACTCTAACGCTGTGTAAAGTCAAAATACTATAGTTAAAACAGTTCTAAATGATAAAATCCCCAGTACCCTTATATAGTTAAGAACTGTTTGGATGGTTTCCCAACTGTTTTTCAAAGTGCAATTCAACATCTCAAACTCACTTTTTTATATTCCTATTGAGTTTCATTGGGCAAAAGCTGAAGTTGAGTTAAATTTAATGAGTCTTAACTTCTATGTTGTGAAAGTTGAAACACTTGAAACACATCTGCGACATAGTTTTTACAGAAATGAACTGTTCCAGAACAGATGCTGGTGGAAAAAAGGCATCACAAATGTGTACACAAAGGAATTTCAGGTGCCCTGAAACGCTTATGGTGAAATAAGGTTACCTTCAACCAACCCTCGTGTAAAGTCAAAATACTATGTTAAAAAGAGTTCTAAATGATAAAATCCCCAGTACCCTTATGGTTAAGAACTGTTTGGATGGTTTCCCAACTGTTTTTCATAGTGCACTTCACATCTTAAACTCGCCTTTTGAAATCCCCATTAACTTGCATTGGACAAAAACTGAAGTTGAGTGAAACTCAATGAGTCTTAACTTCTATATTGTGAAACCACTTGAAACACTTCATGGTACATAGTTTTTACAGAAATGAACTGTTTTGAACAGATTCCTGTTGGAAAAGAAGGCGTCACACATGTGTGTACACAAAGTTATTTTCAGGGCCCTGAAACGCTGCTATGGTGAATTCAGGTTACCTTCAACTCTAACGCTGTGTAAAGTCAAAATACTCTGGTAAAAGCAGTTCTAAATGATGAAATCCCCAGTACCCTTATGGTTAAGAACTGTTTGGATGGTTTCCCCACTGTTTTTCAAAGTGCAATTAACATCTCAAACTCACGTTTGAAATTCCTATTGAGTTTCATTGGGCAAAAACTGAAGTTGAGTTAAATTTAATGAGTCTTAATTTCTATGTTGTGAAACCACTTGAAACACATCTGCCAGTATATAGTTTTTTACAGAAATGAACTGTTTTGAACAGTTTCCTGCGGGAAAAGCAGGCATCACACATGTGTACACAAAGTGAATTTCAGGCCCTGAAACGCTGTATGAGGAAATGATGTTACCTTCAACTCTAACGCTGTGTAAAGTCAAAATACTATGGTAAAAACAGTTCTAAATGATGAAATCCCCAGTACCCCTTATATGGTTAAGAACTGTTTGGATGGTTTCCCAACTGTTTTTCATAGTGCACTCTACATCTTAAACTCACTTTTGAAATCACCATTAACTTGCAATGGATAAAACTGAAGTTGAGTGAAACTCAATGAGTCTTAACTTCTATGTTGTAGAAACCACTTGAAACACTTCTGCGACATAGTTTTTTACAGAAATGAACTGTTTTGAACAGTTTCCTGGTGGAAAACAAGCAGTCACAGATGTGTACACAAAGTTGTTTTCAGGTCTTGAAAAGTGTTATGATGAAGTCAGGTTACCTTCAACTCTAACTCTGTGGAAAGTCAAAATACTCTGGTAAAGGCAGTTCTAAATGATGAAACCCCCAGTACCCTTCTATGGTTAAGAACTGTTTGATGGTTTCCTCAACTGTTTTTCAAAGTGCACTTCAACATCTCAAACTCACTTTTTGAAGTCCCCTTGACTTGCATTGGGCAAAAACTGAAGTTGAGTTAAATTTAATGAGTCTTAACTTCTATGTTGTGAAACCACTTGAAACACATCTGCGACATAGTTTTTTACAGAAATGAACTGTTTTGAGCAGTTTCCTGGTGGAAAACAAGCTGTTACACATGTGTACACAAAGTGATTTTCAGGCCCTGAAACGCGACATATATGATATTCAGGTTACCTTCAAATCTAACTTTGTGAAAAGTCAAAATACTCTTGGTAAAAGCAGTTCTAAATGATGAATTCCCAGTACCCTTATATGATTAAGAACTGTTTGGATGGTTTCCTAACTGTTTTTCAAAGTGCACTTCAACATCTCATACTCACTTTTTGAAATCCCCATTGACTTGCATTGGGCCAAAACTGAAGTTGAGTGAAATTCAATGAGTCTTAACTGCTATGTTGTGAAACCACTTGAAACACATCTGCATGACATAGTTTTTACAGAAATGAACTGTTTTGAATAGTTTCCTGGTGGAAAACAAGCTGTCACATGTGTACACAAAGTGAATTTCAGGACCGAAAACGTGTTATGTGAAATAAGGTTACCTTCAACTCTAACTCTGTGGAAAGTCAAAATACTATGGCAAAGGCAGTTCTAAATGATAGAACTCCCCAGTACCCTTATGGTTAAGAACTGTTTGGATGGTTTCCCAACTGTTTTCAAAGTGCACTTCAACATCTCAAACTCACTTTTTGAAATCCCACATTGACTTGCATTGGACAAAAACTGAAGTTGAGTGAAAACTCAATGAGTCTTAACTTCTATGTTGTGAAACATTCTTGAAACATGTCTGTGACATAGTTTTTACAGAAATGAACTGTTTTGAACAGTTTCCTGGTGGAAAATAAGCGTCACACATGTGTACAAAGTGATTTTCTGTAGGCCTTGAAACGCTTATGGTGAATTCAGGTTACCTTCAACTCTAACTCTGTGGAAAGTCAAAATACTCTGGCAAAAGCAGTTCTAAATGATGAAATCCTCAGTACCCTTATGGTTAAGAACTGTTTCATGGTTTCTCAACTTTTTTCAAAAGTGCAATTCAACATCCTCAAACTCAACGCTTTGAAATCTGCTGGATGAGTTTCATTGGGCAAAAACTGAAGTTGAGTTAAATTTAATGAGTCTTAACTTCTATGTTGTGAAATCCACTGTTTTAAACACATCTGCTACATAGTTTTTACATGAAATGAACTGTTTTGAATAGTTTCCTGATGGAAAATAAGGCATGCCACATGTGTACACAAAGTTATTTCTTTGTAGTCTGAAACGTGTTATGGTGAATCTAAGATACCTTCAACCTTAACGCTGTGTAAAGTCAAAATACTATAGTTAAAAACAGTTCTAAATGATAAAACCCTAACCTTATAGTTAAGAACCGTTTCGATGGTTTCTCAACTGTTTTTCAAAGTGCAATTCAACATCTCAAACTCACTTTTTTATATTCCTATTGAGTTTCATTGGGCAAAAGCTGAAGTTGAGTTAATGAATTAGAGAGTCTTAACTTCAGTTGTGAAAGAACACTTGAAACACATCTGCGACATAGTTTTTTACAGAAATGAACTGTTTTGAACAGTTTCCTGGTGGAAAACAAGGCATCACAAATGTGTACACAAAGTGAATTTCAGGTTCTGAAACGCGTTATGGTGAAATAAGGTTACCTTCAACTCTAACGCTGTGTAAAGTCAAAATACTATGTTAAAAAGAGTTCTAAATGATAAAATCCCCAGTACCCTTATGGTTAAGAACTGTTTGGATGGTTTCCCAACTGTTTTTCATAGTGCACTTCACATCTTAAACTCACTTTTTGAAATCCCCATTAACTTGCATTGGACAAAAACTGAAGTTGAGTGAAACTCAATGAGTCTTAACTTCTATATTGTGAAACCACTTGAAACACTTCTGCGACATAGTTTTTTACAGAAATGAACTGTTTTGAACAGATTCCTGTTGGAAAAGAAGGCGTCACACATGTGTACACAAAGTTATTTTCAGGCCCTGAAACGCGTTATGGTGAATTCAGGTTACCTTCAACTCTAACGCTGTGTAAAGTCAAAATACTCTGGTAAAAGCAGTTCTAAATGATGAAATCCCCAGTACCCTTATGGTTAAGAACTGTTTGGATAGTTTCCCAACTGTTTTTCAAAGTGCAATTCAACATCTCAAACTCACCTTTTGAAATTCCTATTGAGTTTCATTGGGAAAAACTGAAGTTGAGTTAAATTTAACGAGTCTTAACTTCTATGTTGTGAAACCACTTGAAACACATCTGCGACATAGTTTTTTACAAAAATGAACTGTTTTGAACAGTTTCCTGGTGGAAAACAAGGCGTCACACATGTGTACACAAAGTGAATTTCAGGCCCTGAAACGCGTTATGGTGAAATAAGGTTACCTTCAACTCTAACGCTGTGTAAAGTCAAAATACTATCGTAAAACAGTTCTAAATTATGAAATCCCAGTACCCTTATGGTTAGGAAATGTTTGGATGGTTTCCCAACTGTTTTTCAAAGTGCACTTCACATCTTAAACTCACTTTTGAAATCCCCATTAACTTGCAATGGAGAAAAACTGAAGTTGAGTGAAACTCAATGAGTCTTAACTTCTAAGTTGTGAAACCACTTGAAACACATCTGTGACATAGTTTTTTTACAGAAATGAACTGTTTTGAACAGTTTCCTGGTGGAAAACAAGCAGTCA
>NW_024383966.1:0-4220 GCF_016835505.1 Polypterus senegalus
ATTGATTGCGAATAAAGTATCCATTATTCATAAAGCTTCAATTGATGATCTGTCTTTCTGCGTTAACCGCATATTTTTTCATACGTCTCAAACCAAGGAGATACTCAGTGCATCCCCTCTCGGGAATTGAACCTCGGCGCTAGAGGCGAAGCCTCTACTATTGCGCCACGGGGTGCGGTTTGTCTATTTGAGCGTAGCAGTGTAATTCGGTTTTTGTTCAGCTCTCTTTGGAACTGTTGCTTTTTGTCTGCGCACTGCATCAGTTCACGCTTCTAATTGTTTTGCTGCCTTCTTAATTATATAATGCATGTTTTATTCAGTGCCTCGCAGTTAGGAGACCTGGGTTCGCTTCCCGGGTCCTCCCTGCGTGGAGTTTGCATGTTCTCCCCGTGTCTGCGTGGGTTTCCTCCGGGCACTCCGGTTTCCTCCCACAAGCCAATGACATGAAGGTTAGGTGGATTGGCAATTCTAAATTGGCCCAAGTGTGTGCTTGGTGTGTGGGTGTGTTTGTGTGTGTCCTGCGGTGGGTTGGCACCCTGCCCAGGATTGGTTCCAGCCTTGTGCCCTGTGTTGGCTGGGATTGGCTCCAGCGGACCCCCGTGACCCTGTATACGGATTCAGCGGGTTAGAAAATGGATGGATGGATGGATGTTTTATTCAGCGTTTTTTGTAGCTCTTCCTGGTTTTCTACGTAATGCGTGATTACGTGAGAGGCGTGATGATGTCACATGAAACTCCGCCCCCCACGGCTTTCGAGCTCAACTCCATTACAGTAAATGGAGAAAAATAGCTTCTGGTTATGAACATCATGCATAGAATTTCGAAATGAAACCTGCCCAACTTTTGTAAGGAAGCTGTAAGGAATGAGCCTGCCAAATTTCAGCCTTCTACCTATACGGGAAGTTGGAGAGTTAGTGATGAGTCAGTGAGTCACTCAGTCAGTCAGTCAGTGAGTCAGTGAGTCAGTGAGGGCTTTGCCTTTTATTATTATAGATTCGGGAACCACAATGTCTTCAAGCACCAACTCTTCTTCTTTTTTCTTCTTTCTCTTTCTCTTTCCTTGACCTCCTGCCCTCCTCACAAGCTTCGTCTACTGGAGGGAGGCTTCCCCTTTTATTATGACCCGGATGAGCCCCAGGTGTTCCCCTTGACGCCACTTCCTGGTTTGGCGGAAGTGTCAGGAAAGCACCTGGAAGCACTCCGGGTGTCCTCGTAATTACTTCAGGCAGCACTTCCTGGTGTGGCAGAAGTGCTGCCATCCAGGCTTCTCTAATTGTCCGGGCGCCCCCTGGCAGTGGCCACGTCCTCTCATACAGGGCGTCCCATCTCCGTCCCTGTGGTCCCCAAATAGCCCCGGGCAGCTGCCCTTTCGTGGCCGAGAAGAAGTATTGTCCAACTCGGGGACTATCCAGGCGTCCCGGTCGGGCAGTGTCCCCGGTCATCTGTGACACTGTATGTATATATATATATATATATATGTTTATATGTATATATGTAGATATGTATGTATATGTATATATGTATATGTGTACACTCACCTAAAGGATTATTAGGAACACCTGCTCAATTTCTCACTAATGCAATTATCTAATCAACCAATCACATGGCAGTTGCTTCAATGCATTTAGGGGTGTGGTCCTGGTCAAGACAATCTCCTGAACTCCAAACTGAATGTCAGAATGGGAAAGAAAGGTGATGTAAGCAATTTTGAGCGTGGCTCGGTTGTTGGTGCCAGACGGGCCGGTCTGAGTATTTCACAATCTGCTCAGTTACTGGGATTTTCACGCACAACCATTTCTAGGGTTTACAAAGAATGGTGTGAAAAGGGAAAAACATCCAGTATGCGGCAGTCCTGTGGGCGAAAATGTCTTGTTGATGCTAGAGGTCAGAGGAGAAAGGGCCGACTGATTCAAGCAGATAGAAGAGCAACTTTGACTGAAATAACCACTTGTTACAACCGAGGTATGCAGCAAAGCATTTGTGAAGCCACAACCTTGAGGCGGATGGGCTACAAAAGCAGAAGGCCCCACCGGGTACCACTCATCTCCACTACAAATAGGAAAAAGAGGCTACAATTTGCACGAGCTCACCAAAATTGGACAGTTGAAGACTGGAAAAATGTTGCCTGGTCTGATGAGTCTCAATTTCTGTTGAGACATTCAAATGGTAGAGTCAGAATTTGGCGTAAACAGAATGAGAACATGGATCCATCATGCCTTGTTACCACTGTGCAGGCTGGTGGTGGTGGTGTAATGGTGTGGGGGATGTTTTCTTGGCACACTTTAGGCCCCTCAGTGCCAATTGGGCATTGTTTAAATGCCATGGGCTACCTGAGCATTGTTTCTGACCATGTCCATCTCTTCATTACCACCATGTACTCATCCTCTGATGGCTACTTCCAGCAGGATAATGAACCATGTCACAAAGCTCGAATCATTTCAAATTAGTTTCTTGAACATGACAATGAGTTCACTGTACTAAAAAGGCCACCAAAGTCAACAGATCTCAACCCAATAGAGCATCTTTGGGATGTGGTGGAACAGGAGCTTCGTGCCCTGGGTGTGCATCCCACAAATCTCCATCAACTGCAAGATGCTATCCTATCAATATGAGCCAACATTTCTAAAGAATGCTTTCAGCACCTTGTTGAATCAATGCCACGTAGAATTAAGGCAGTTCTGAAGGCGAAAGGGGGCCAAACACTGTATTAGTATGGTGTTCCTAATAATCCTTTAGGTGAGTGTATATGTATATACAGTATGTTTATGTGTGTGTGTGTGTGTATATATATATATATATGTATCTATACTAATAAAAGGCAAAGCCCTCACTGACTCACTCACTCATCACTAATTCTCCAACTTCCCATGTAGGTAGAAGGCTGGAATTTGGCAGGCTCATTCCTTACAGCTTACTTACAAAAGTTAAGCAGGTTTCGTTTCGAAATTCTATGTGTTACGGTCGACAACGTCCGCCATTTTGAACTTTCTTATTTATGGCGCCATCTTCACAAAATCTTCACGAAATTTGTTAGGCAGCTTCCCTGCGCTAACCAAAACTGATGTACGTACTTATTTCGGTGGTATGATGCCACTGCTGGCCACCATATTGAACTTTCCAACGTCACTAATTCTCCAACTACCCGTGTAGGTAGAAGGCTGAAATTTGGCAGGCTCATTCCTTACAGCTTACTTACAAAAGTTAAGCAGGTTTCATTTTGAAATTCTACGCGTAACGGTCATAACGGTTGACAACATCCGCCATGTTAAACTTTCTTATTTATGGCCCCATCTTCACGAAATTTGGTAGGCGGCTTCCCTGCGCTAACCGAAACCAATGTACATACAAAGTACTTATTTCAGTGGTATGACGCCATATTGAACTTTCCAACGGTTTTTGTTACTTATGGGCCCATCTTCAAGAAATTTGGTACGTGGGTTCGCAGCGCTAACTGAATCCTACTTACGTACATATATATGTCCATTGCCTGCAGCACGGTCACCGTGTGAGGCGAGATTGGGTCCCCAATCCCAACGCCTCCCACATTGTTGGGTTCCTGCCTATATAGGGCCGTCCATCGCTCTGGCCTCTACATTCCTTTCCTTGCTTCACCATGGGATTCATGTCTCCCTGCTGATAACTACAGCCTTTTTATTTAATCCACAGCTTCTCCGCTGTTTTATTGTTCGTTTATTACGATTACGGTTATGGTGTAGGTATTTTAGACTTACTTTACATTGTTCAGGTACCCATTTCCTTTATTGTTCCAACCATAACCCTATTAACATGTCTATCGAGGTGATCACCATCAATCAAAGAACTGTCACTTACCGACTTTTTTTCAATGCCCGGAGATGGCAACTACCTTTTCCATTCTCTTTGTTACATATTGCACATTGTGCAAGGAACATTGTGTCTTATGTATTGAATGACTGGGACAGGTTCAAGATGTGAAATGATGTCGGTACAGGAGATAATTATACTACACAGGAGCACTATAACAGTGAAATGCTTAAGCCCTTCACCTATGGTTCTGCATGTGAGTTGATGGCTGCCGCTGAATTGTTTGGTTGTCGCTTTCAAGTGTACTGAAATGGCCAAATATTTTACACCTTTGGACAACCGCCAATGCCTCTTAAGCATCTTAGATTCACAGGTGACGATTTGAGTAGTGGACACTTTGATGTTTATGAATGTTTAAACTCTCAAAAGCTGGATGT
>NW_024383967.1:0-23929 GCF_016835505.1 Polypterus senegalus
GTTTGGGAAGTGGGAATGGGCCGGGGCCCCCAGGCGGGGTATCCATACACTGGTGTGCTGACCCCTGGTTTTGGGAAACTTCGATTCATAATTGGGTTAAAGGGGGTGAAATTTTGGTTGCGATAATCGGTTTCAAAAAGACTGAGACATTTTTCATTTATGAGGTGTTTTAGAGGGTGTGAAAACCAACCTGGAAACTTTAAGCAATAAATAAAAAGGCCAAAATCAGTCAATGGTCAAATTCTCCAGTCTGTCCATTTTTTTTATTTATTTTCAAACCCGCCCTAGAAAAATTGTACAAAAATAATATTAATTTAAATTAACTAATCAATTTATTTATTTTTCTTAAGGACCCTCACCCACCTAATAAAACAATATACAAATAATCATTCATCTTTTGTGCCTCTTTACTGATTTAAACGCTTTCATTCCTGCAAGAGCCAAAAGAACAAGGCGAGTGAAGGGCTGACACCTGCTGGGAGAAAGGCAAAAGCTTTACAGCACTTCATTCCGGAGTCTCCCATCCAAGTACTACGGGCCCAACTCTGCTTACTTCCGAAATTCCCGGGAAGTTGGTATTCAGAGTGTTGTTCTTTGGGTGTCGCTTTTTCTCTTCCCCAATAGGCTGCCCTCCTTTAAACATTCTTATGTTTTTTTTTTCTTCCCCTCCATTTTTTTTTAAATTTTCCATTCTTTTGAATTTTCGGAATTTTTTAATCAATGCACTTTTCCCAGGGTCCCTTTTGCGGCTCTAGCCACCCTTAAGACCGCCCTTCAGTTCCCCTCAGGATGAAGGTAGACAGCAGAAAGACCGGCAGACTCTTCGGCAAAACTGCAACTTAAAGGGATTTAGAAAGGCCACAACCCCCCGCTAAGTGCAACCACGTGGAACAAAGGGGGCAACACCGGGTCAAGGCCCAAACGTGACCAGGGTGCCCAGATAGGGGGAAGGGCCCGCTTCCTTTTGGAAGGGAAAAAAAGACATTAAGGGCGCTCCAAACAAAGGCAAACTTACAGCCTCGGTATTCCAGAAACGGTTCCCATCCCGAGTTTGACGGCTCTGTTTCTTCCGGGTCAGGCATTTAAGCTTCGGGGGTATGCGTAGATGGTTTGTTTCTCTCTCCCCAAATGGCAACTTTTAGCCCCTTTCTTGACATTCTTATGTTTTTTTTCTCCTTCCCGCTGCCATTTTTTAGGTTTGCACTTTGAAATTTTTGAAGCTTTTAAAAATGCTGTCCTATCTGATGCCCTTCGTGGGGCCTCCCTTTAAGCAGCCTGTAGTTCCTCCCTGTGGTTGCGCAGAATGCTTTGCAGCTTTCAGGGGGGCCTGCACCCTTTTTAAAAAGGGGGTGTCAAGGCCCGCACCCGTTCCTTGCTAAAGGCATCCACAGGTGGAATCAAGGGAGGGAAAAAGGAATTTGAGGGGACCAGGGCTAATCACTTTCGGCTTCCAAGCCCCTCCTACGGGGAAGGGGGAGGCAGTGAGCATTCCCTGGCAAAGGAAAAGGGTAAGCACCCGGGATTTGGCGGTCTCCCAAAGGGAATTTAACCCGGGCCCCTCTTGCTTCGAGGTGGGTTCCGGGGTTTCAAATTTATGGGGTTAAACTTTTTTCTCCCAATAGCAACATGGACCCTTTTTTCTATCCTTTTTTTTCCCATTCCCGCCTGTTTTTTTTTTTTTGGATTTTTGAAATTTTGAAGTCTTTTTTACAATGTCGGGGTCCTTATGCGAATTTTGGGGCCAGCCCCATTTAAGAAACCCGCCCTTTCAAATCAATCCCATGGATAGGATAGCAAACCGAGTTCGTGAGCTTTGGCGAACCTGCCTTTAAAAACCTTTCCCGAAAGGAAAGAAATACGGTCTTGTATCATCTGGAATCAAAGGAAAAGGGGAAACCCTAAGCTCGAATTTCCCAGGGTTTCCCATCATTTGCGGCCGGCCCGGTCTTCCGAGGTTTTGTGCGTCAGGGCACGCCGAGGTGTTCTTCCCTCGGTCCCGGCGGAACTCTCCTTCCCCGCTTTGCTCCTCCCCGCTTCGCCTGCCCTTTTGTTGCTGTTTATTTCAGTCCCCAATCCATTCCCCTTTCTTCACCAATAGCTTCCTCCTTGCTGGTTTGCATAAAAGGGGCACCATTCTCCCAAATGTCTAATCAAGGGTAGTCTTTCCCCCTCATCGGGGGCCCCTTAAGGGTGTCCAGCGGGGCCCCCCGCTCCTAGAGGGAGAAGCCCGAAGGGAAAGGGCCCGAAGACCGAGGGGTAGCGGGGAACCCCACTCCGGCGCGAAGCGAAAAGGGAGGAAGGGGGGAAAAAAAATTTCTCCTGGCAGGGGACCTTCCCCTGGTGGCGCTCCCAAAGGGAAAAAAGCACTCGGGTGGCTTCCCTTCGGCGAGTTCAATTGAAACTTCGGTTTCTTTGTGGTGTTCCCCTTTTCCCCCTGAACTTCAAATAGACGAGCTATGTGTTTCCCCTTTTTGGGTATTTAAGCAAAATTGACCCTGGGTTTAAGAATTTAGTTAAATCGTCCTCGTCAAACTGTCTTCAGTCTGCCATTTATTATTTATTTCAGACCCGCCCTTAAATTTTCAAATAATAATTTAAACAAACAAATTTTTTAATTTTTTAAAAACCCCCAAAGTAAAAAAACAATTACAAATAATCATTCACCTTTGTCCTCTTACTGAATTTTAAGGGTTCATTCGCAAGAGCCAAAGAACGCGAGGAAGGCTGCACCCCTGGCAGAAAGGCAAAGCTTACCTTCGGTTCCCGGGGCCCCTTCAAGTACCCGGGCCAACCTGCTTGTTCGGGCGGAGAGCGGTATTCAAGGGATGGCCGTTCTGCCTTTTTTTCCCCAGGCACGTCCCCCCTTTCTATACACATTTTTGTTTTTTTCCCCCCTCCGTCTTCATTTTTTGTTTGTTCTTGAAATTTGGAAGTCTTTCAATTCAATTGGTTTTTCTCCTATCCCTTTTGGGCTTGCCCCTTTAAGACAACCCAGCCCCGTTCTCCTCAGATGGATGGAACCCCGCAGAAGATCTCGGGCCCAGGAGAGCCTAACTTTAAAGGGGGGCAGCCAGAAAGGAAGCAACCTGGTCCCTTGCTAAAATGCAATCCACAATGGAAACAAAGGGAGGCCCCGGCCTAAGTCTCGGCTTCAGGGCTGCCCCAGTTTTCAATGCCAAGCCCGCTTCCCGGGGGGGAAAGGGGAAAGAAAGGCGGTGAAGCATCCCTTTGGAAAAGGAAAAGTTACAGGGTATTAGGGCTCATCCAGAACACAGCACTCTGTTGCTTCGAACACAAATTCCATTTAGATGGTATGCCGTAAGGTGAGTGCTTGTTTTTTTCCCAAATGGCCGTGGAACCCTTTTTTATCCCAATTTATGTTTTTTTTCTTCCTTTTTATTTTTTTTTTATTTTTATTCTTTTTAAAATTTTTAATTCTTTTTATTTTGCCTCTTTACTTATGTGTCCCTTCTTAACTCTAGCCCCCCTTTTAAAACCACCCGTTCCGCCTCCTCATGAGGAGTAACGCAGTATTTTCGGGAGGTCTTCAGCGGGGAACCTGCAACTTTATAGGGAGTGTAGAAAGGACAGCCAACCTTCCTTGCTTGCAATCCCCTGAATCAAGGGAACAAGCAAGGCTCTCTCAGCGTTCCAGTGCCCGATCCTTCGCCCCGGCCCTTCGATGGGGAGGGAAAAAAAAGGGGGGAAAGGGTCTAATGGCACGGCAAAAATTACCCCTTTCATTCCCAGCTCCCCATCCCAAATTCTACCCAGGCCGACTCGTTAGCTCGAGATCAGGCGTTGGGGGTTTCCCAATTTGGCCTGCAGGCGCGTTTCCTTCCAATTGGCAAATGGAAGCCCTTCAGATTTAGGTTTTTTTTCCCCTTCCGCCCTTCTTTTTTTGTTTTCCCTTCTTTTAAGAATTTTAAGGTTTGGGAAACAAGACGTGCTCATGGATCCCCTATGCCGGCCAAGCCACCCATTTTCCAGGCCCCTTTCCGGTTTCTCCTCTGTGGTGGATAGACCAGATAGCGGGAGCTTTCACGGGGAGCCGAACATAAGGGTGCTCCAAAGGCCAAAACCCGTGCCTTCTAATGCAATTTTTTGGATGGGGGCCCTCCGTCTAGCTGTAGGTGCCCATATGGTGCAAGACCAGCTTTTGCCCGGTGAAAAGGAGCATAAAAGGCTTCCAATCACAAGGAAAAAATTAACATTTGTATTCCAGGGGGTCTCCACCAATAAAAAACCACTCTCCAGTCCGGGATTAAGGGTTCCGGGGAAAACGTAAAATCTCTGTTTTTTCCAATAGGGCAGGAAGCCTCTTTCATACAATTCAGTTTTCCTTTCCCTTCCTGCCTGGCTTATTTTTTTAGTTTTGCCATTCAAAGGGTGTCTTTTTCCAAGGAGGCCTTCTTTGATCCCCTTCTGCCCTAGCCCCCTTTTAAACCAACTTTTTCGTTTTCCTCATGAGGTGAAGCCCGCATAATCTCTTATTTTTTCTTCCCCGGGGGGCCTGCCTTTATAAGGAGTCCGGTTAGGAAAACCCAACTGGTTGTAGTCTCCCCAGTGAAACGGAAGGGGAACACCACCAAGTCTCGAGTTACCCCAGGGCCCAAAACAACGGCCCGGCCAGTCCCGGGGGCCCCCTGGGGGCAGGAGGACTTGGCCGGCAAGAACCTCTATTTAGGAGGTCCCTCCCGCTTCCGGCGACTTCTACCTTTGGCCCGGCGGTTTATCAGGGAATTTATGGACTGTTTCCTTCGCCAAAAGGAAATCCTGGAAACAGTTCTTTTTGGCCCTTTTTTAGGGCCCTTGGATTTGGAAACTGTTTAATCAAGTGTTCCCGGGGTTTCCCCTTCTTCCATTCCATTTTTTCCCAACCCGCCCGTTCTTTTATTGTTTTTAAAAATTTTGGGTTTGCCTTCAACGGACCTAAATAAAAACCAGCCCAAGGACCCCCTGAATCCCTCAGTGCGGCCAAGGGAAAAGGAGGGAAGCGCCGCTAAAGGAACCAACTTTACCCCGGGGCCCATGTCCTAAGTCCCCAGCCTAGCTCGAGGGTCGACTTTGGGGTTCCAGGGTGCCCCACCGATTCTAAATTCGCTCCAAAGGGGGAGACCCTTTCGCTCTGCTTTCTCAACTTACTGGCCCCTTTTTTAATTTTGCCTTAAATTTAGGTTCAACCTTGTTTTTAGCCTCGTCTGGGTTTTTTCAAAAGAAGCAGTTCCCAATTTTTAGGCACGGTATCTGTCTTCCATCTGGGCCCCTTTTTTTAGATTCCGCCCCGCCTCCCAAACTGGAAACAAAAAAGAAGCTTAATCCTCCTGCGGGGAAGAATTTTCTAGGGCCCAGCCCAAAAGGAAAGGAAACGAAAGGGTCTCAAATGAACACTAAAGGATTGGCCGCCCTCTGAAAGCCGGCGATCATTCCGGGAAAGGCCATGGGGAAAAGACCGGGTGATGGAAACATCTCATGGGAATGGCAAGCCTTACACCCCTTTTCCAGGCTCTTCCCCTAATAGAGTCAATTTTTAAATGGCTTGGTTTTGTCGTCCTTATTTCCCCTTTTTCCCCTCCCCTTTTTACACCTCCCTTTCTTTTTAGTAACATCTTGATTTTTACTTGCCTACCCAACCTTTTATTTTTTACCACTTTTTTTTGCTTTTAAGGCTCTTTGGAAGGACAAGACCGGTCATCTAGCGGGGCCCGCAAACAAACTCAGCCACCCTTTGAAAGTTTAAAAAAAAAACCCGGGAACCCTGGGAGGAGAAAACGGATTCCCGACTGGTTCCCTTTAACCGGGGCTGCAATTTTAAAAAAGGGGCACGTCAGAAGGGCCTTCAACACTCTATGTTTTTCTCCTTCAACCGACCCCCCTTTTTTTTTGGGGATTTTTGGCCTTTCAATTATTTTCACGTGTTTTTCCCCCCCTTTTCCCTAGGCCTTTTCACCCTTCATTCCCCCTTTGCGGATGTTAAACCAGTGAGGATCCTTTTAAAATTTAAAACCCTTTAGGGGCCCAACTTTCCCGGTTAAACCAGCGTCCGCCCCGTTCCAATGAACGGAGCCGCGCCCAGTCAACTTTCCGGGAGTCCCAGGCCGGGGAGGTTAGGGTTCAGGGAAAGGGGGGTGGCCCGGAGGACTTTTTTTGGGTGTCTCCCTCTCCCTCCAAGCCTGGTTTTTCCGGTCGGCCCAGCATTTTCTTTTTTCCGGGAAAAGCTCTTTTTCCGTCCGGGTCCTTTCCAATTTTTGTTTTTCCCTTCCCCTTTTTTCCCCTTTTTTTTGCAGGGGATGCTTTGAATTCAAAGCGGTTTTCCCTTTAGGGACCCCCGCAGCAACCATTAAGGCCAGCCCGTTTATTCCCCTCCCGGGGGGGATGGGAGAAATAGAATTTGGCAGCTCTTCCGGAGGGGAGCCTACAACTTAAAGGGGATGTCCAGAAAGGACCAGCAACCCGTGTCCTTGCAAAGTTCCCCCAAATGGGGAAACGGAGGGAAAAGCCCGCGGGACGTACCCAGGCCTGGCCCCAGAAGCTGCCGGGCCCTTTCCCTTTGGGTTTTGGGAAGAAGCAGGGAGGGCTTTGGCTCGAATTTCCATACGCACTACTTTTTCCCGGCGGTTATAATTTGGCCTCTGATTGATGCCAAATAATCATTTTCAAATTTAAACATTTTTTTTTTCCCCCCCAAAAAAAAAACCTTATTTCATTTTATAATTTTTTTTTTAACCTCCCCCCCGGGGTAACATTTTAGTGCACTTTTGGCCCAATTTTAGGCATTCAAGACAACGCCAAGCGACCTCGGGGCCCTAAAACCAAGGGAAACTGTTGGGTCCTCCCGGAAAGGCCAACCATTGGGAAAACCGGTGAATTTCTGGCAGAGTCCTTTATTTTTTGTTCAGGCAGCTTTTTTACCAAGCATTTTGTGATTCGTTTCCATTGGGCCCGTTGCAATTTGGCTTTTCCCGCCCGATATCCGGTTTAAAACGGACTTTTCCCCGATGGGCTTAAGGGGAGTGTAAACGGCCGCCCCGGGGAATTTAACTATAATCAGAAGGCGAACCCTCTTCAGTTCCCTCCAGGGAAATGCGCCGAAATGGTCAAAAATAAAGGCGGTAATCCAACAACAGCTTAAACCCCTTTTTTTCCCGGCCCCAAAAAAGACAGCCGGCAATTCCACTTGACAACGGGTTGGGCTTACCCCGTTAACCAAGGTTAGGTTGGGGCCAGGCAAGGGGACCCTTTCGCCTTGTTTTTTTCCCCAAGCGTCTCTTTTATCAACCAAATTTTCTTTCGGCGGGGTTGGTATTCCCTGGTTGCCTTTTTCCGCTTTTTTCCCATCCCAAAAGGAATTGACTAAAAACCATTCTGCAGGGTCCTTCCTAGGTTTCCCCCTCTCTCTGTGGGCCTTGCCTTTTAAATCGGAATCGATCAATAATGCTTGTCGGGGGATCCGTTGCAGCCACTCCCTGGTAATCCCGGTCTCAAGAATAGACTAGACAGTAGTCATCAGTTTAGAGGGGCTGCATTGGAAAGGAGCCGACTTGATCCAGGGCTCGTGCTTCTAAGACCCAAAAAAGTTCAAACAGGCAACAGTAATGCGTCTCAGTCTGCCATTTTTACTTTATTTCAGAACCCACGTCCTTGAAAATTGTATTTAAAATGAAGTCTTAATTTAAAGTTAACTTCAATTTATTTATTCTACTTAGACCCTCACCCATTAACAAACATTTCTCGATATATTCACCTTTCCGTTCCTTTAGGTGCCTTTTTCGCACCAAAAGACAAGCAGTGGGGCCCCTGCTAGGCAGAACAAAAGTTACCCCAGATCAGTGGTCATTCTCCAAGGAGGTCTCTCATAGGACAATGACCCACTCTTGCTTAGCACCGACGCGGTTCCCAGGCCCTCAGAGAGGTGACCGTAGCGGCTTGGCTTTTTGCTTAAAAGGCCGTCGAACCCTCCTCTTTTGCTAAGTCAATCATCTTAAGGTATTTTTTCAATCTCCTTCCCTGCTTTATTAGTTATTTTGTTGCCACTTCTGAATTTCCGGATTCGTGAATACAAGCGGCCTTAAGCTGACCTCTGGGTCGCCCATTAAGACAGCCCGTTCCCAGGTCTCCTCAGGATGGAGGATGACAGACAGAAGACCCAGCTTCAGTCAAGGGTGCAACTATAAGGGAGCATCGTCCGCAAGGACGACCTGCGTGTCCTGCAAAGTGCAACACAGTGAACTTCAAGGGAGGGCAACACGCTAAGTTTCGGCATGTGCCCAGGAGCCCGATTTTCTGCAAGGCCCACTTCTCGGTGGAAGAAAAAAGCGAGTGAAGGCATCTAATGGCAAGTTGCAAGCTTCATCTTTGTATTCCCCGGCGGCCCTCCAAATAAAAGTTTCATACTCCTTAACTTGAGATACAGCGATAATTATCAGTATTCAGAGTGATTTGGCGTCTAGCAGCCAAAACCTGTTATTTTCCCCAGGAATAGGCAGCAGGGAAGCCCTCATTTCATCGAATCTAGTTTTTAGCTCTCCTTGCGCCTGCGGTCTTACTTGTTTGCTGTTCCCCAGTATGCATCCCTTCTGAACTTTTTCGGATGTCTTTGATCCTCCCTGCTTGTCCTTTGCCTGATATTTGCGTACTTCCACACCATTCAAACCTACGCCCTTTCCCAGTTCCTCCTCATGGATGGATGGATAGACAGACAGATAGATTCGTGCAGCTCTTCAGGCGGGGCCTGACTTTTAAGGGAATCTCCAAAACGGACCAGCTCCCTCCTTGAAGTGATCCCACGGTGAATCAAGCGGAGGGCTCCTCAAGTCCCAGCTGACCCAGGGCTGCCCAGATCCCTCGGCTGCCGCAGCAGCTTCGAACGTGGTGGAGGAGAAAAGCGGGGGAAGGCGACTCTACTGGAGGAAGAAGCATTCAGTTTCCCCGGGGTCCCATCCAATACCAGGGACGACTACCTGCTTCCAGATCAAACGCAGTATTCATTTTGGTGTGGTGTGTTTGTTCTCCATAATGGCAAAGTGAACCTTCCTTTATCGATAAAGCCACGACATTGGATCTTAGCAGTGTTTATCTCACGTCCTGCTGTCTCTTCATTTTTTATTTAAGCCCCTTCTTTGAAATTTTAATGTTTTTTAATTACAATCACGTGTCTTTCTTTGATCCCCTTAACCCCGCCCCCTTTAATGACAAGCCTGTTCCAGTTCTCCTCTTGGATGATAGCACCAAATGTCCAGGTCTCCAAGGGAGGGAGCTGCAGCTTAAGGCATCGTCAGAAAGGACACAATCGTGCCTTCAAAGTGATTCCCAGGGAACAAAGGAACAAGCACGGCTCAAGTCTCGACTTACCGGCTGCCCCAGATCCTTCTGCTTCGGCGGTTTCGATGTGCTTTGCTCTGCCGTGCAGTGCCCTCTTGTTCTCCTCCTCCTTGGCCAGTCGCCCTCTCCTAATTTAGTTTCGTCACTCCCGCCTCCTTTTGGGGCCCTTTTAAAAATGCTGTTAAGGCGGCTGTTATTCAAACCGCTCCACCAGAGCCCACTCTCCTTTTCCCTCCAGATAGCCGGGTGGGGCAGATTGAAAGCGGAGTGCACCTTGGAAAGCATGGTCGAAACCGCTACCAGAGGCGAAGGTCTTTGAGCCCGATCGGAATCAGGGGCAAGCAGGCAGTCTGGTGTGTTGCTCTCCCAGCTTTGGCACGGCAAAACCCCTCGGGTACGAGGAACGAGGGCCGATGGCTGGGAAATCTCGCTTGATCCGGTTCAATGAACAGTATTGGAGGATGTGCGCGGGCCTGACAAGCCTATACTTGGGAGGTAACGATCGCTATCTTTTTTGCCCCAATAAAGGAAGCCATCCATGCACTCAGGTTTCTACCTCTGGATTTTAAATAAGCACTCGTTGCAAATTTTAAGTATGGACATGGTTTGCCTGCACCTGATAATCGGTTACAAAAGAAAGACTGAACAGTGTTCACTTATGGAGGTGAGCGATGATTGTGACCAGGAGGCCTTAAAGGCATGCAATTAGCACCTGGGGCTTGTAATGCAATGGAATCAAAGAAGTCCAAATCCAGTCAATCAGTCAATCTGTCTCAGCTGCTCATTTATTTATTTTTTCTCCAAGCTTCACTTGAAAATTGTTCAAAAATATAGCTATTCAAATTAAGCTAATCCACGTTCTATGATTATCTAAGACGCCGTCCACCCCTGTGAATAGACGAATAAAACGGATGTCAGGCGCATCGTTTTTTATAGCCACATGGACTTTTTTCCGCTTTTTCCTCCAAGGCAAACCGCATTCGGTAAGGCCGAACTTTGGTGAAATGAAGGCTGAAGACAATCGGGTTCCCAGGGGTCTCCTCAGCCAAGCTACCTACGACCCGCCATCTTTAGTTGGGGGTGGGGCGCAGTTCTGGGCTACAGAGGTTAGAGCTCGTTAAGAGGCCCCCTGCTTTGTTTTTTCCATTCAAATGCTGAGCCATTTTTTTATGCATTCTTAGTTTTTTTTCCTTTCTGGCCTTGAGCTTCCTTGTTTTGCCTTTGCCATTCTTTCCCGACTTTTCGGGATGTATGATTACAACGTCGGTTTCTTCCATGCCCAGTCCCTAATGGGCTCCACCATTAAGCCGCCGTTCCCAGATCCTCCTCTGGATGGAGATACCAACGAAGTACGGTGCGTCTTCAGGCAGGGAGCCTCTAAGGGATCGGTCCAGAAAGGACCGCAACCGGCGCTTAAGCAGTATCCCACAGTGGATCAAGGAGGCTTAGCCAGGTCAAGCTCGAGCGTTCCAGGACTTTGATCCCGGCTGCCTGGACCTCCTTCTCGACGGTGGAAGGTGGGGGAAGGTGGGGCACTCTATGCACAAGGCAGAAGCTTAAGCACTTTCGGTTCTCCCAGCGTCCCTCATCCAAGTAACCCGAGCCCATGACCTCTAACATTCCAATCAGGCGAGTTCAGGCATTCAAGTGGTATGGCGAGTGCCTTCGTTTCTCTCCAAATAGACGAACGGCACTAGGACCGTGTTTCATAGCTGACTTCTTACTCGCTTTCTTAGTTCCTCGCCCTTCGCTCTGCCTGTCTTTTTTTTTTAGTTTTGCCCTGAATTTTATGAATTCTTTGAATTACTTCTGTCCTCATGCTGATTTTGCGGCTTCACCCAGTTAAGCACCTGTTATTGCATTCCTCCTCATGATGGTGATAGACGCGTGATTGTGCAGCTCATTCAGCGGGAGCCAAATTTAACAAGGACGTAGAAGGCCAGAACTCTGCTGCAAGGAACCCACAGATCAAGGGAGGGCAGCTCTCCAAGGCGAGACCGGGGCCCCAGACTCCCTTGAGACCAGTTCCTGACACGGGTCGAAGGGAAAATGAACAAGGGATGGTTCCAAGGCAGCTACCACCGGTATCGCGTCCTAAATAACGAGCGACTCTGTTACTTGGGGTAGACGAGTTAGGCTATCAGTGGTATGCTAAAAAGCCCTTCTTTTCATAGGCAACAGTGGAGCCTTTTCTTATCACTTTTATTTTTTTCTCTCCTTCCCGCCTGTCTTCATTTTTTTTTAAGTTTGCCATTCTTTTGAAATTTTGAATGTCTTTTGAATTACAATGTACCCTTCATGCTGATCCCTTTTTTTAACCACCATTTAAACATATCAGGTCCCTCCTCATGGATGGTGATAGACAACAGAAGATCTGTGCAGTCTCCGCGGAGCCTGACGATAAGGGCACGTCCGAAAGGGCAAACTTGGCTTAAGTGATCCCACGTGGTCAAGGCAAGCACCAGGCAAGCTCGCTTGCCAGGCTGCCAGATTTTTCGGCGCTTACGTCGGATTCCGAATGGATGCGCGTGTCAGCCCCCTTTCTCTCCCCCTAGGCAGCATTGCCTTCTATTGATGGTTTCATCATTCGTGCCCTGTAGCTTTGCAGGGGTTCGATTCAAACCGCCCTTCATCCTCTGTTTCTCTGCCAAAAAGCTCCAGCGAGCGTTGCTGGCTGCATAAAGAGTCTCGATGCCGCAACTGTCATTAAGTGGTGATCTTTAAAAGAAAATCATCAGTCACGGTTGCCGCTAGACCCCTCTGGGTTGGCATAAACAGCGGCATCCGTTCGCTCGAAGGCGAAACAGAAAACGGAGTCCGGGAGCCGACATCTAAGCGACTCGCTGGGGAAAACCTCAGTGTCCCGGCTAGAATACCAAGTGGATGGGAGGTGTCCCTGAACTAGCCTCGGCGGGCCCGATACCATTCCACTCTTGGAGGTTGAAGCGAAATAGGCGCTCTTTGCATCAGGTGCTTAGCACTCGACCCCGCGGTCTCCCATAAGCAGGAAACTCGATGCCATGTGGATGGATAGTGGGAAGTGATTGGTGCTCTCGCCTGATAACCGGGGTCAAATAGGAACAGATGTAAGTCACTTATAGGTGTTTAAGGGGAGCCCGTGCCAACGTCTCCTGGAGCTTTACAATAATAGAATTCAAAAAAGTATGGAATGCTGTAGTCTGTCCTTTATGCTTATACTTTTCACCCTTCCGTTCCCCTGAAAAGGTATCAAATAATTTGCATCTTGGAATACTAATATTTATTATATGTAAGGACCCTTACCCCACTGCAAATAAACCCTAATACAAATGAACTCATCCTCTTTTGTGCCTCTTTGATTTTTAGGCAGCTTTCATCCTGCAAGAGCCAAAGAACGGGGGTAAGGCGACCCCTTGGCAAAGGCAAAGCTTACAGCCTTCGGATTCCCAGGGGTCTCCCATCCAGAAGACTACGGCCGACTCTGCAGCTTCGAGTCGGGCAGTTGGAATTACAATGGTTGGCGGGTTGATGCTCTTGTTTTCTCTCCCAAACTAGGCAACGTGCAAGCCCTCTTTTTACGACATTCTTATGTTTTTTTTCCCCTCCCTGCTTCTTTTTTTTTAGTTTGCCATTCTTTTGCGGATTTTCGAATGTCTTTTGAGATTACAATGCGTTGTCCTTCATGCTGACCCTTCGTGGCTCTAGCCACCCATTTAAGACCAGCCGTTCCAGTTCCTCCTCGGATGGATGGATAGACAGACTATAGATCTCGTGCAGCTACTTCAGACAGGAGCCTGCAATTTATAAAGGGAGCATGCGTCCAGAAGGACCAGCAACCTCGTGTCACTTGCTGAGTGCAATCCCACAGTGGAATCAAAGGGAGGGGCAAGCAGGCTCTAAGTCCGACGTGTACCCAGGGCTGCCCCAGATCACTGCTGCCAAGAGCCCAGCTTCTGACACGGAGGGAAGGAGAGAAACGAGGTGGAAGGCGACTCCTAATGGCACAAGGCAAAACTACAGCACTCGGTATTCCAGGTTCATCCGAAGCCCGACTCTGCTTAGCTTCGAGATCAGCGATTGAGGTATTCAAGTGAATGGCGTGCTTGATGGCTGCTTGTTTTCTCTCCCAAATAGGCAACAGTGAACCCTTTCTATCGACATTCTTATGTTTTTTCTCCTTCCCTGCTGTCATTTTTTTAGTTTTGCCATTCTTTTAGAAATTTTTCGAATGTCTTTTGAATTACATGTCGTTGTCCTTCATGCTGATCCTTCTTCGGCCCCCACCCTTAAGACCAGCCTGTTCCCAGTTCCTCCTCATGGGAGGATTAAGACACAGGATGATCGTGCAGCTCTTAGGCAGGGAGCCTGCAACTTTATAAAGGGAGCATGTCAGAAAGGACCGCACCTGCGTCACCCTTTAATCAAGGGAATCAAAGGAGAGGCAACACGGCTCAAGTCTGAGCTGTACCCAGGGCTGCCCCAGATCACTCGCCAAACCTGCTTCGAACGGGTGGGGAAAAAGGAAAGCCTTTGATGGCGCTCCCACCCAAGCAAAGCACACCTTTTCTCCAGAGCGGATCTCCATTCCCAAATCTTCCGGCCTACCTGCTTACTTGAGATCAGCGATTCGGACGTTTTTTAATGGTCCCTAAATCATGGCTGCTGTTCTCCCCCAAGCACAGTGGTGCCCGTTTTCATCAGCATTGTTTGCACCCTTTGGGCTCTTCAGGGTGTGCATCTTTTAAAGGAATGTCCTTTGATTCAGCTCAGTTGCCTTCAGTGCTCCGTCAGCCGACGGGCCCAGCCCATGAAGACCAGGCCTGTTCCCGTCCCCAGTGGGGTGAAAGGCAAGTGATCTTGCAGCAGCTCTTACAGGGGTCCTGCAATTTTAAAGGGGCTCTCCGAGAAAGGCGTGACCTTTCGGTTTCCATATGCAAACGTGCTCCCATGGAATCAATGGAGGCAGCGTCATGCAGCATCGCTTGTTTACAGGGCTGCCAGATCATTGGTTTTTCACTTTAAATGAGTGGAATAGAAGCAGGTGCAGTGACCACGGCCCGGCACTTAAGCACCTCCCAGCATCTCATGCATGACAAGTCGATCTGCTTGCATTAGTCGGCCGTTATTTAAAGCTGTGCGACAGCTGCCCTGGTTTACTTCCAATAGAATACTCGCAACGCTATCTCTTATTTTTTCATCCTTGCTGCACTGCTGGTTGGAAAAAAGAATCATTGGGACTTATGCGGAATTAAGCAAGTGTATTCGCTGTCCCCCAGCAAAGCCCAGTAGAACCGTTCGGATCAAGTGGGGGGAGCATATCGCCAGGCAGGAGCCTGCAGACTATCAAGGTTCTCCAAAGGGTACAACCGTTGCCTGCTAAATTCGAATAGGCAGTTGGGCATACGGTGTCCGGAGCCCCGTTCAGCTCCTTACTGGATGTGAGAAAGGACATAAGGGCTTAATAAAAGCAAAAGTCATTTCCTTCAGCGTCCTCATTTTCATTGCGCCGAGCTTGTTATAGATTTAGATTATTATTATTGCGAGCCTCAGCTTGTCTTCCAATAAAGTGACTCTATCAACGCATTCTTAGTACCAGCGCCTTCATACTAGGGATTGATTAGACAGCTGAGTTGATCCACTCTCTGTCCTCGCGTAGCAACATAAAGCCATCGTTCATTTCTCCAATCCTGCTGTGTCATTCATTTAATTTTGTTTCAACACGCGGCTTTACGCCTTTAGGTCAGTTTCAAACAAGCCACTTTTCCTTTCTGAAGAAAAACAGCAGTTGGACTCCTCAAGGAAGGCAACAAAGAATTCGGGACCCCGGGCTCCCCTTATATAACCAGGACCGGCTCCGGCGCAGTCAGTTACAAGGGTGCGGCGTGGGGCGCTCGACGCGAAGGGAAGCCCGCCTCCTTTGGACACAGGTGTCTCCCTCTAACACAACCGCCGTCTTCTTGCTTGTTCGGCGCTGTTGAGGCTTTTATATTCAGATGACCCATGGCCTCTTGTTTTCTCCCCAATTTGCCCAGCCTTTCCTTCTTTTTTTGCATACCGAATTTATTCTTATTCTTGAAACTGCTCTATAAGGTTGTCCTCACCCTCTTCTTCTATTACAGTGACCAGACCTGGTTCAGTCGGGTGACTTACAGGGGCTGCTTCCCGACTCCGCAAAGGCCAGAACCGTGAAGGACCGAAAGACAGAGACCAGGGAGCCGTTCCCATGCCCCAGCAAGCAGAGAGAGATAGCCGTGGGGACAAAAGAGCGACGACTTCACAGGCACAAGTTCCCCATCGATGAGCCGATCGCTTGAGTCTGGGGTTCCCCTGTCAAAAGGCAGGGAAGCTCTTTCATGCATTCTTAGTGTGATTTTTTCTTCCCTCCTCTTCTTTTTTTTGTTTTTTGCATTTTGAAATTTGAAAGTGTTGATTTTGACGCGGCTCTGCACCCTTGGGCTTCATTAAAGGAAGCAAACACGTAATTCTGGTATGCTCAACATAAGATTTTAGCCCAAAACCCGGCCTTGCTAATGCATCAACAGGAATAAGGAAGGGACTCAAGTTACGTAAGTCACCTTGTATGTACCCATGAGGACAGTGACCCCCTCTGCACCATTAATTTTTTTCCCTATTTCCTCCTTTGCTTGTAGCACGTTCTCCGGGAAGCTGAAGACAAGGCGGTCAAGGCCTCCTCTGCACAAGCCAGTTAAGCTCGGTATCCCGGGGTTCCATCCAAGTTAAGGGGCCCATCCTGCTAGCTCAGGTCGGGGGATTGAGCGGTAGAAGGAAAAGGGTCGTGGCGCTTTCTCCCAAAAGGCAAAGGAAGCCCTTTTCAAACGACATCCTAATTCCCCTCCCTACCTGGTTGTTTGCCATTTTTGAAATTTGCGGATGTTTTTGAATACAAGCGTTTCCTCAGCTGATCCTTTGCTCCCATTTGACCGCCCGTTCGTTTCTTCATGATTGGTGGATAGAGACGTAGCCTGCGTCCCAGGAGCCCAATTTCTAAAAAGGGCATGTAAGAGGACAACCGTGGCCTTAAAAAGGAATCCACAGGAATCGAAGGCAAGCACCGGCTAATTGACTGTACCAGGTGCCCAGCAATTATAACCGGCAAGATCCAGTCTTCTGCGTGTAAGGCAGATACGATGGCATTATTCTCATGTCTTCGCTGGCCCTTTTGCTCCTCAAGACGCCGCGCTGCAAAGGCAGCTTGCTGTTCTTAGCCCTTAACTGTGGCGCTTGTTTTCTCTAGACGCCACTTCTCACGCTCGTGTTCCTCTGTCCATTTAGTTTGGCATTCTTTTGAATTTTCCCGAATGCTTTGATTATTGTTTCTTCATGCTGTACCCTTGCTAATGGCTCCGGCCCCCTTAAGGACCAGCCTTTCTAAGTTCCTCTCATGGATGGATGGGGACAACAGATAGATCTGTCAGCTCTTCAGACGAGCCTCAACTTTATAAGGAGGCATCGTCCAGAAAGGACCGACCTACCGTGTCCTTGCTAAAACAATCCAAGTGGACAAAGAGGGAGTCAAGCTACCGGTCAAGTCGCTGATTGTTACCGAGCGCCCAGATCTGGCCCAAGGGACACTTCACAATGTAATTACGTAAGGCACCTGCTGCAAGTCAAATTCATTTCATTTTGGCCGGGCTCTATTTACACAACTCTCCCTTTGTTGATCAGGCCCGCTTCAAATTTTGGTTTCTGTTTTTCTTCTCCCAAAGGGTGATCCTCATGCCAAATTTTGCCTTCCCGCCTCTCTTTCAGTCGAATGTTCGGATTCTAGGGGGTGTTGGGAATTACATGGTCACTTTCTTCTTATCCCAATGAACGTCAGCCCTTTCTAAGCAACTTCTTAGTTCCCTCCTCCATTGGTGACAGTTTTGTGAGTTTGAAACTGAACTTTTAATGGGATCTCAAAGGCGACCTTTCAAGTGCATCCCATGTGCAATAGGAAGATGGCTTGCAGTCTCGGGGTGCTGGCCAAAAGACTCCTCCTAAGGAGTCCGCTCTAGTGAAGGAGAGTCAGGGCAGCCGCTTCAATCAAAGGCACCTTGCTGGCAGGGAACCATAAACCAGCTTCGGCCACGGCAGGCTCGACATTTCCTCCAGGGGTGCCTAACTACGGTCTGTCCAAAAGGCGAGGGAAGCCCCCTTATGGCACGACACTTAGGGCCTTGTTCTCTCCCACTGTTTCTTTAATGTGCCATTTTTTATTTTGGGAGTCGGATTTAAAGAGTTGGTCCTCATCCTTGTCCCTCTGCACTTTAACACATTAGATCCCCTTGTTTAGTTCTTCTCCCTGCACGTAGCTTCACTTTTAGGTTATTTATCTTTAAACCGCCAATGTCCTTCAAAATAATGAATCTGGTCCTTCTGTCCAGCGCCCCATTTTAAGACCAGCCCCAGCTCCACATGGTGGGGGATAGAAGACAGTAAGGGTGCCAAGGGGCTTCACTTTTAAAGGGCCTCCAGAAGGCCACGTCTTTACTGACCAGTGATAGGGCAGCCGGTGCTTCTTCTCCAAAGGGCCACCAGCCTTTGGGGCTAGGTTTTTTCGTGACAGTTTGCCTCTTGCAAAGGCAAGCTTATTAGCGTTTCGGGTCTTCCTCCCACTACTCCCCGCCTTACGCCTGCTTCCCTTATCCAGGTGGGCTAGTTGCATAGGTGGTTTGGGAGCCGGGGAACTGGGTTCCAAATGGTCAGCATTGAAGCCCGTCAGCACGGAGCATCATGGTTTTTCTCCGCTGCCGTCTCATCGAGTGCCGAGGTCTTGAAATTTCGAGCGAGTTTGGGGTTTCCTCGCTGTCCTCCGGGGCCCAGCGGGTTTGAGATCAGCCTGTTCCCATTCCTCTCATGGATGGATGATAGCAGACAGTGTCTCCAGTGCAGCTCTCATGCGGTGGGCTGCTGCATCCTAAATGGGCAAGTCAAAATGGACGCTTACTCTGTCTTGCTAAAAGGGAACCAGTGAATAAAGGGTGGCAAGCAGGTCATCGAGCGTGACCAGGGCTGCCAGATCATTCATGACCAAGACCCGCCACCGGGTGAAGAAAAAAAGGAGGTAAGGCATCATCAACACTACCAGGAAACATTCTATATTCCCAGCGGCTCCCATGATAACAGCCGACTCTGCTTCAGACAAAGAATATTAAATGGTAGGCATACGATGGCTCCTTTTCTTTAGGCCCAACATGAACCTATTTATTATATTTTGTCTCCTCTTGCTTATTTTTTAGTTTCCACTTTCAATTTTCGAAGTCTTTTGATACAATGTCATTGTTTATTTCACCCCCGAAATTATCTTTTAAACTCGCTTTCCCAGTTCCTCCCCATATGATGATCAGACGATCTTCTGTGCAGCTCTTCAGGGAGCCTCATTTAAGGGAGCAGTCAGAGGAGACCCACTGTGTCTGCTAAAGTGCTCCCAATGGAACAGAAGGGCAAGCACCTCGGTCTCAATGACCAGTTCCCGATCATGCGGTGGCCTTCATGCCTTAGTTTCCATCGGTGGATGACCTTTGAAACACAGTGAAGTCTTCCCAGCACTTCTTTTTTGGCCCTTAGCACCTTTTAAACCAGCCGTTCCAGTACCTCCGGGTTGAGATGATGCGCCTGTCTCAGGTGGCAGCTTTTTCATCGACGTGGAGCCTCTCTTTCATTTTAGCTCTCCGCTTTAAGTCCCAAACTCGATGTCGGGCTCTGCACACTTGGATCAGGCCCAGCCTTTTTGTCCAGGCGGGAGGCATTTGCAGCCCCTAAAGCATTCGTGGGAGCCAGAGGCCAGGAGGAGCCCACTCAAGGACAGCTAGGGACAGCAGTTCCGCTGAAGCGTTTCCCCCAGGTCGAAGGAACTACCGAGCCCTCTACTAGTTCATCCTTCCTGGGCGCTAAATATAGTTTTATGCTTGGTCGCAGTGGTGTTTCTGCTTCCGGCGGGATACCCTTTAGCACTTCCTCTTGTTACTCAGTGTCTCCTTTGCGCTTTGTTTTATATGCTTTGAATTCTTCAGAACTTGCTTCAATCATCTGTTCTGCTACATAACGGTGCCCCTCTCGATGTCAGTGTTCCCTCATCCTCAGGGGGAAGGGAGGATAGACCAGACAAAGCGCTTCAGTAAACCGGGTAAAGCAGGCCAGACTGGCCCCCCAACTCGGCGCTAATGCAATAGTAGAGATGGTAAAGGAACAGCAACCCTCAAGCCTTCTATTTCCCAATTTTCTTTTTGCCCGATCTGCTCGGAAAGGTGGAATAGAAAGGATTTTAGTATCTTTTGGCAAGACAAACTTTCTTTCCCCCTATTTCCGTCTCACCCTCAGTATAGCATTCAGTTTTAAAGGCATTGTATTTAGGACTTGCAGCTTGCTACTGCTTACTTACTTTTCCTAAATGGAGTAAAAAGCAGTCACCTTTGGCAGACTGCTTTAAAATTTAAACCCCCCCTACTGTCAAAAATTATATTGCCAACTGTCAATCTTTGATCTTACTTGAGACCTCGAAGCCTCACATGGATTCTCATGGTGCCCTTTAAACCTTTCCTTTCCTGCCCCAATAAGAGCAGCAATGAACTTCGTTTAGAGGATGCGTATTCTATCCCTAGGAGCTCTCCATAAGACCCTGCCTTCTCTTGCTTTCAATAAGTGTTACATTCAGGGGAAGGATGCTTTAAGTTCATGCGATTTCCCATGGTGCAGCCCCTTTCAACAATCGTTTCTCGATGTGCTTCCCCCGTGTCAGTCACTTAGCCTGCCTTCCTTGATGGCGGATGGTCGAAAAAGTTTGTCCCCTGCACCCTTTGGGCCTGCAACTTTTAAAGGAGCAATTTTTTCCAGAAAAGGGCCCCCAAATCGTGGCTTTTCTAAAGGCAGTCCCTGATTTTGGGGTTTAAAAAGGGAGGAAGCACGGCTCAAATCCGGGGACAGGGCTGAGATCCTTTTTGGGTCCAAGAGCCCAGCCGAAGGGTGGGGAAAGGGAAAAGAAAAGGCCGAGGGAAAAGGGGCGACCCAAAAAAGGGGGAAAAGGCAAAACTTAACCCTTTCGGATTCCCAAAGGGGTCTCCCACCAAATATCCAGCCCGTTGCTTACTTCGGTCCAGGGGAGGATATTAAGGAGGCGTGGGGCTGCGTTTCTCTCCCCAAATGGCAACAGTGGAACCCCCCTTTTTTTACTTTTATGGTTTTTTTCCCTTTGCCTTCTTTTTTTTAGTTTTTTCTTTTTAAAAGGTTCTTTTTCAATGGGGGTTCTTCATCGTCCCCTTTTTTTAAATTTTAAGACCAGCCCTGTTATTTTATATATATAAAAATAATCTTATTTTTACGGGACCTCAACTTTTTTTAAAACATTCCCAAAAACACAACCTGTGCCCTTCTAAAGTCAATCCCAAGGGAAAAGGGAGGGGACACCGGGTCAAGGCAGCTTACCCCGGGCTCCCCAGATCCCTTTCCCCGGGGCCCCCCGGCCCCGCTTCGTGCGGGTGGGGGGAAAAAGGGAGGGAAAAGGGGGCTCCTTGGCAAAAGGCAAAAACTTCCATAAATTTAGGGGTCTCCCTCCCTCCGGCCCATTTTTTTTGGAATCGGGGATTGGATTCTTTTGTTTAAAAAGGGGTTGTTTTCTCTCCCCAAAAACAACATAAGCCCCTTTTTTTCCCATTCTTATGTTTTTTTTCCTTTCCCCTGCCGTCTTCAAAGTTTTTCCCCTTTTAAAGGAATGTCGAAACAATGCGTTTTCCTTCTGTGATCCCCTTCCCGGGGGGTCTGCACCCATTTAAAACCGCCCGCCCAGTTCCCCCCCTTTGGGGGAGGAAGAAGACAGTGAAGCGCTCTTAGGCCAAGCCTCAACTTTTGGGGATTCCGGGGCCCCTCGTTTGCAAAAGGGTCCCCAAATGGAAACAAAAGGGAAAAAGGCTCAAGTTTCCCGGGGAGGGCTTGCCCCAATCACTGGGCCTCCCCTTTTTTATGTTTCTCCCCTTCCCTCGCCATTTTTTTGGGTTTGGGAGGGTGTCCCCTTTTGACTTCGTTCCTCGCTTCCCTCCCCGTTAACTTTGGCCTTTTTACCAGCCCGCCCAGTCCTCCTCCTGTTTCCTTCCGCCTAAACTCCAGCGGGCTGGCTTTGGTTTTCAAAACGGGGGACCTTGGGTTGCTGGCAAACCGTTAAACAAAGGGGGGGCGCACCCCGTCATCCAGGGCCCGGGCCCCAACCTTGGTGGCAACCCCAGCCTCCGCGTGAAAGGGAAGAAAACCCCAAAGGTGAAAGAGGGACAAAAAACCGGGGGGAAATCCTCCGGCCCCAAGCGGAATAGGGATCCCAGGGGAAAAACCCCTACTTACCGGCGGGGATCCCAAAAGATCACAGGTGGTTCCCCAGGGGGCCCCCCTTCATCGGTGTTGTTTTTTTTTCCCCTTTTGGGCTTTTCATTTTTTAGTGGGGACTTTTTTTGGTTTTGATAATCGGTTCAAAAATGCTAAAAAAGTGTTTCATTTTATGGAGGTTGGGGATTGTGAAGCAGGACCACCAGCAGACAACGGCTCTGGGAGCTTTAAGCAATAAATAAAAGAAGTTCCAAAAATCAGTCAATCGGTCAAATCTATCTGTCGAGTCATCCATTTATTTATTTATTTTCAGAACCCCGCCCTAGAAAAATGGTATCAAAAATAATATTAATTTAAATTAACTAATCAATTTATTTATTTATCTTAAGTTTTCTCTCCCAAATAGGCAACAGTGGAAGCCCTCTTTTCTATACGACATTCTTATGTTTTTTTTTTTCTCTCCTTCCCCTGCCTGTCTTCATTTTTTTTAGTTTTGCCATTCTTTTGAAATTTTTGAATGTCTTTTGAATTACAATGTACGTTGTCCTTCATGCTGATCCCCTTCTGTCGGCTCTACGCCACCCATTTAAGACCAGCCCTGTTCCCAGTTCCTCCTCATGGATGGATGGATAGACAGACAGATAGATCTCGTGCAGCTCTTCAGGCGGGAGCCTGCAACTTTATAAAGGGAGCATCGTCCAGAAAGGACCAGCAACCTCGTGTCCTTGCTAAAGTGCAATCCCACAGTGGAATCAAAGGGAGGGCAAGCACCGGCTCAAGTCTCGAGCGTGTACCCAGGGCTGCCCCAGATCACTCGGCTGCCAAGAGCCCAGCTTCTGACACGGGTGGAAGGAGGAAAAAAAAAGCGAGGTGAAGGCGACTCCTAATGGCACAAAGGCAAAAGCTTACAGCACTCGGTATTCCCAGGCGGTCTCCCATCCAAGTACTAACGAGGCCCGACTCTGCTTAGCTTCGAGATCAGGCGAGTTGAGTATTCAGAGTGGTATGGCGTAAGCGATGGCTGCTTGTTTTCTCTCCCCAAATAGGCAACAGTGGAAGCCCTCTTTTCTATCGACATTCTTATGTTTTTTTTCTCTCCTTCCCTGCCTGTCTTCATTTTTTTTAGTTTTGCCATTCTTTTGAAATTTTTGGAATGTCTTTTGAATTACAATGTCGTTGTCCTTCATGCTGATCCCCTTCTGTCGGCTCTAGCCACCCATTTAAGACCAGCCCTGTTCCCAGTTCCTCCTCATGGATGGATGGATAGACAGACAGATAGATCTCGTGCAGCTCTTCAGACGGGGGCCTGCAACTTTATAAAGGGGCATCGTCCAGAAAGGACCAGCAACCTCGTGTCCTTGCTAAAGTGCAATCCACAGTGGAATCAAAGGGAGGGCAAGCACCGGCTCAAGTCTCGAACGTGAAATGGTTTGGCCGTAAGATAGGCTGCTTGTTTTTCTCTCCCAAATAGGCAACAGTGGAAACCCTCTTTTCTATCGACATTCTTATGTTTTTTCTCTCCTTCCCCTGCATGTCTTCATTTTTTAGTTTGTCATTCTTTTGAATTTTTGAATGTCTTTTGAATTACAATGTCGTTGTCCTTCATCTGATCCCTTCTGTGCTCTAGCCACCATTTAAGACCAGCCCTGTTCCCCGTTCTCCTCATGGATGGATGGATAGACAGACAGATAGATCTCGTGCAGCTCTTCAGGCGGGGAGCCTGCAACTTTATAAGGGAGCATCGTCCAGAAAGGACCAGCAACCGTGTCCTTGCTAAAGTGCAATCACAGTGGAATCAAAGGGAGGGCAAACACCGGCTCAAGTCTCGAGCGTGTACCAGGGCTGCCCAAAATCACTCGGGTGCCAAGAGCCCAGCTTCTGACACGGGTGGAAGGGAAAAAAAAGACGAGGTGAAGGGCGACTCCTAATGGCACAAAAGGGAAAAACTTACAGCACTTTTGGTATTCCCAGGGTCTCCCATCCAGTACTAACGGCCCGACTCTGCTTAGCTTCGAGATCAGCGAGTTGGGTATTCAAGTGGTATGGCCGTGCGTGGCTGCTGTTTTCTCTCCCAAATAGGCAACAGTGGAAACCCTCTTTTCTTCCGACATTCTTATGTTTTTTTTTTTCTCTCCTTCCCCTGCCTGTCTTCATTTTTTTTTTAGTTTTGCCATTTTTTTTAAATTTTTCGGAATGTCTTTGAATTACAATTCGTTGCCTTCATGCTGATCCCCCTTTTGTGGCTCTGCCCCCTTTTAAACCAGCCCCGTTCCCAGTTCCTCCTCTGGATGGATGGATAGACAACAGATAGATCTCG
>NW_024383968.1:0-16308 GCF_016835505.1 Polypterus senegalus
TTTTCCTGTGGTCTTAATCTACTAGGGCTACAGCAATGGTCTGTGGCAGGGTTTGCAGGTTGGTCCATAGCACACAATTGACTTAATCTAGACAATAGACATTTGAACCTTGTATACACCTGCTACAGATCAAGACCACGCTACAAAGTATGATACTAAGAAGAGACGATCCCTCAGGTCTAAGTGTTTTGCAGTGAACAGCTGAAAAGATCAATACCAGATTTTACTACATATTATGCAGCTAATCTTGTTGTTGTTTTGTGTTTCACCTGATTGCCTGTTAATGGTGGCACTCCAACAATTAACATCTCACTCTCTCTCAATTAACAACTTGCAGCTGGGCATTCCTCTCGATTTAAAAGAACAGGCCATGGGGAAAAGAACATCCTCATGTAAACATAATAAAAATAATTGCAATTGTTAATCTATACTATTGAAATGAGTGTTGCTGTTGTAATTGTAAATGTTATTTACATTTAGCATCTGTAAAGGTCATGAAAACTATGGAAAGTATATACACAGTAATAACAATGAAAGGTAAACATTTGTAGAAACATATACAAAGCATAATTGTCTCTGTAATTCATGGATGGATTATGATCAACTATCAGGGTGAACTGGATGTGCACCCAGGCATATACAATAAAAAATAATTGCAGGTGTTGCACTGAAAAAATCACACCCAACCCACCAAACCATCAAACCCCCTAGCCCTTTGCTTACATGCACATCACTCAAGTCAAAAGGTGCTTTACATTTCTTCAGGAAAATGTGTAAGTGCTATTGAATAATTATGTCATATTATTAGGATAGCCTATATCAATCATAATATCACATTTATTTGTATTTTGCATTTTTCTGCTATGACGGCCAGGCAGTATTATATTCTACTGTAGCTGCAGCAGAGTTTTAGGATGTTGATATCATCCCTCCAGAAATGAATCCCCCTGTCTTCCTAACTCCAGACTGGAAGGTCAGAGTCACTTTAGATATCATCTGGTGTCACTGTCTGACCTATAGATTATGCCCTTGAAATTTCACATTTACCTAAAAGTAGCTCAGTTGCAGCTACAGTCATGAAATTCGTAATGTTTCGCTCTCTATCAATAGCACCGGCATTTTTCGTTTTCAGAGGAATGTGGTAATATGCCCTACTGGCATTACCAGTAAGTAAATAAAATTAGTTAAGCCGCCCTGCTGGGTAAAGAAAGGGAGGCTTTGTATGAGGAAAGGTACAAAAAAAGGAAACTTACCTTTTTTCATATATATAGTGTAGAAAGACGTCTTCGTTGACGATATTAGCGTCTTTTGGCGGAGTGTCACAGCGGGTCTCATGTAGACTGGAGAGACAGCATTGCCATTAACCGGCCGGGATAGCATTGTCGGTACTCCACTCCTGCACGCGTGCTATCGCGACCTCATTAACTCTAAAGGAGTAAAAGAAAGTGCAAAGCGCCGTGAGTATTAGTTTACCGCGTCTAGTAAAGGGATCCCGTATTCGTAGTTGTCTGAGGAAAGGAGGAAAAAAAAATGGAGAAAGTGCTTACTTTAACTTAAGGCAGAAGTGCAGTTGGCCTCAGAAGTCGGCACAGCTATACGACGCTACTCGCTGCTCGATTTTATAGTAATGGTGTGGGAAAGTTTTTCGCAAATGTGTTCACGCCATCGCTGCACTCAGGAGGGATGACGCATAGCTGTTTAATTGTCGGCGCAGTGGCTCATCATACAAAAGGGAGTTGTGGCCTCTAGAGGGGTCCTTTCTGACTAGTTCGTTTTGGAGGAAGGTACTGTACTTGGTAGATCTGCGTCTTAGAAGTTACCAAGCATTACGGCTTGTGCATTGTTTTTGTAAATTTTTTTTTTCATATAAATATCTCTGGATTAACTTTGGGTGGAGGTATTTATTGGGTTGTGGTTAGTGGTGCACTGTTTATTTTTGTATATACACTTTTTCTATAATTTTGAATATTTTTGGGTGAATCCTGTATTCTACACTGTTTGGAGGAGCAGCTCTGACTTGGATCACTGTGGAGGAAGACTGCTTCACATTTTGTTTTTGTGTATATATTTGGATTTCACTAGTTTGTGTGTATTTTACTTTTTCTTTTGGGACATTCAAGCAGCACTGTAAATACTGTATGTAGTCATTTTGGGCTCCATTTAATTACTGCTTTTGAGTGTCCTTTGCGGTATTGGACTGTGTAATAATATATATAAATCCCGCAGGACATTATTTTTTTGATTATTTTCTTTAAGTGCACCTGTAAATAAAACCTCACTTTATTTTTCCAAAAAACCCAATCCTTTTTGTGTCTGTGTCTCCCTGTCTTACACCATCATCCTGGTCATGCTCGGTCCCACATACTAGATACCTAGAGTGTAGGCTGGTGATTCCAATTCCCACTACATGGGGTGTCACATTTTGGTGGCAGCGGTGGGATCCACCAGAGGTGGTAAACGTGGAGACAGTATTTTTGATTTTGGAGTACAGACGAAGACAGTTTGGCAGAATGGCTCCAAAGAAACTTCAAGGAGTTGGTACTCCTGACCGCAATACAGGAGTGGTCTCTGGAGCAGCACAGGCAGGGGAAGAAGTCCAAGTCACTGGGGATATCTGTACAGTGGAGACACTTTTGCGACAATTCATCGCTCTGTAGGAGGACAATGACCAGCGATTGGAACAGCGATTCAAAAGTCTGCAGCACCAGTTTGCCCAGCTACAGGGACAGGTGAATTTGGTTCAACAGTCGCAGTCCTCCAACCCGGATGAATCTGTTGAAAGAAGTAGAGGAGCCTCAGTAAGAACTTGGGAATACCCTCGCCTGATGCCCTTCCAGCAGCCCGAGGACATAGAACATTACCGTTCCACATTCAAAAGGGTGGCTACAGTGTGTGACTGGCCAAGTGCAGATTGGGCAATCCGTCTTGTTCCTTTACTTGCAGGAGGGGCCAGGGCGGCATTTTTGGCCATGCCAGTAGAGGAGTCCCTGATCTATGACTCATTAAAAGCTGCCATTCTGGAGAAGTATGAGATCAGCACTGAAACGTACAGGGTGAGGTTCCGTTCCCTCGAATGGGAGGAAGGTCAGTCTCCTAAAGAACTTCTGACACTGTTGGAAGAATCGTGCACTAAATGGTTACAACCCCAGAAACACTCAATAGATCAGATAATTGACTTTATTTTGTTAGAACAACTTTTGCAGGTGTTTGATACTAAAATCCGTACATGGGTAGAGGAGCATCAGCTAAAAACTTCTAAAGAAGCATCGGAGCTGGCTGAGGTATTCCTGGCTGCCCATCGTCCAAGGAACCTGCGGAATGAAGATAAAGTCATTCAGATGCCCAGAACCACAGCTAAGCCCACAGGTATGTCTCGGGGTGGAATAGGTCGTGGTCCTACAAGATTAGTCAACCCACCTGCAAAGCCAGATTATAGGGAAGGTTGGTTGTGTTTATGGTTGTGGACAGAAAGGCCATCTAATTAAGTTTTGTCCACACAAACGTAAGGAGGCAAAACTTTGTTTTGTTCCATGCCCCCTGCCTGAGAAGAAGACACCTTTTAAGAATAGGGAGAAAATTCTAAGGGTTACTATGGCAGGTAAACTGTACCCTGCATTAATAGACACAGGAAGCACCCAGTCTCTGGTGAGGAAAGACTGTTTGGTCGACCAAGTGGTACAGTCAGGTCAGCAGGTAGTATTGAGGTGTGTCCATGGTGAAGAAGTCACCTATCCTCTTGTCCGGGTGAACCTGGAGATTCAAGGTTTGGGTTATGAGTTGCCCATGGGCGTATTAGACAACATGCCTTACCCGATTCTACTAGGGTTGGATGTGCGGGGATCGAAGATCTGTTACAGAGTACTCTGCAGGCGGAGACTCTGATGGTCACAAGGGCCCAGGCGGCAAGGCAAAAGCAAGATGCCCAGGATGTGCTGCCATTTGGGGAAGCTGACAAGACAGGCACAATCCGTAAAGCCCGTAGTCAGAGAAGGTGTGAGAAGCTCTGGGGCGTTCCCCAGAAGCAGGGTGAGCTCATATTGCATTTGGATCTCACAGGAAACAGTAGCGACTTACTGAGTGATGTGGCTTCCGCTCAATGGGATGACCCCAGTCTGCATGTCTGCTTTGACAAGGCCACAAAGGGTTTGCAGTCTAAGACAGGAGAGAAATTTATTATTAAAGATGACCTCCTGTATCATCAAGATGACCATGGGCAGAGACTGGTGTTGCCATCTAGTCTGAGGGCGAAAGTGTTACAAATTAGCCATAGCATTCCCTGGTCAGGTCATTTCGGGCAAGTAAAAACATCTGATAGGCTAGCACGGCATTTCTATTGGCCAGGATGGAGTAAAGACGTAGCAAATTATATAAAAGCATGTGCAGAGTGTCAGAAAGTTGGACCAGTGAAGAGAGGAGACAAAGTTCCACTAATACCTTTGCCTGTAGTGGAAGAGCCTTTTTCCAGAATAGCGTTGACATTGTGGGTCCTGTCGAACTTGTAAGAAATGAGAAATGCACGACGCATGTGCACACGGCCGCCTGCTGCGCACTGCAGAGAGTTGATTCTACAATAAAATAAAATTAAAATAAAAAGAAAGAAAGCGGATAGTAGACGTCACGTAGTATATGTGTACCAAATATCAGGTCAATAGGTAAAACGGTTTGCGAGCTACAGGTGATTTAAAATCCTGGACAAACAAACAGCCACGGTAGCGTATTATATAAGAAGATAATTAAGTTATCATTCCCTAAATATAAAAGGTTCAGTTGATCTTGTTCCAGTAGAGCCTAGTGAAATAGGTATTCAATAGAATTTAAATTCCAAAATAAGAGAAGCATGATCAAAGATGTTTACATTATATTTCAAAGATTTAAAAGAGGCATATGGATGTTGCCAATAAAGAAATAATCAATTTGCAAATAACTAATGTACCAAAGAAAAGATGGAATGTTGCATTGAGCAAGTGTTGATAAATCTTCATGGGTTTAAGAGGTTATGATGAACTGTGAGATTATTGCAGCAGTTTTGGATGATGTGGTGGTAGCTGTTAGATTGAGTCCAATTAAAATCTGCCATTATGAGTTTTAGGAATTGCATACATTATGTATTTGTTGAGCATCATAATATAGCCCCACCTTCAGGGTCCATTATTCTCACAGTAGCCATAAAAAGGATTGCCTTTGGATCAAACTTTCCACTTCTTGTCAAAACTGTAATTAAATACAGTCTCATTTTAACCAAAATAGTCATTAGATAGAAATAGTTACTTGATAATAATGCAACTAACACATATCTTTATATTAATGCTAATATTACCAAGTAATACAATAGAGCTAAAAAAAATAACAATAATTGTAGTAATAACAGTAATAGTTCTAATAAAAATAACACCAAAGTTATTAACAATAAATCACTTTAGAAGGAACAGATAGAAAACAGCAGAGAGGAAAAATGAAATGCTACGTAAAGTTAAAAAAAAAATAAAAACAAAAATTACATAGGAATAAAATATCAAAAGTAAAGGCAAAAACAGTACATCATCAAAATAAATTAATTGGATAATATCAAGAGTATAATGTTCATGAAGAGTATAAAAATTGATGAGTAGGAGTATGATTGATATAAATTTGAATAGCTTACCATTTGCTGTCTCTGAGCCTTCCGATACAGCAAGAAAACAAATATGTTTACATCTTGTCCTGTTTCTATTTATGTTATTTAATTTGGAAGGAATTTACATTTTTTTACCAGGGCCACCACCTTTTTATGTGTTGAACTTATCTTGTGTTCAAGTTGTTCTGTACGTGATGTTAACACATGTTTTAGATCAACTGAATTGAGTTCTTTAATTTAATCTGTGATGGTGTGGGTCAGCTCCTTGCTCCCTCTTCCATAATGGAAGCCTCTTGAACTTGACACTGTCAGTACTGTAACTGAGATGAGGGTGGCTGATGAGTGTGATAATGCCGGTCCCCTACAGACTCCCTCTTCCCACATGGGAGTCAGCTGAACCAACACTGTCGATACTTATGACCGAGATGAGCTGACAAATGAAGACAATTCTCTGATGAAGCCAGAGGATGGTCTAAAAGTCCTCAAGTGCTTTATTAAAAAATAGTCAAAAACAAAAGTAAAATCAACAAGTGTCAATTGTGCAGTGTACTAAAACATTACATAAGTAAATCCATAAAAATCCAAATAAAAGTGGGGATAAAAAAAATCAATAAATAAATCCTTTAAAAATCCAAGGTTAAAATGCAGACTAACTCCTCCTGATCTCAGCCCACTTCCTTTTCATTCTCCCTGGCTCACCCATTGCTCGCATAGCCGCCAGAGATTCAGCAGCCATGAGCTCCTTTCGGCCGATCTCCGTCTTGGCTGCCTCCAGGCCAGACTGTCCGAGGTCGGCTCTGCTCCCTTCTTCTTTCGCGCTCATGAGGTCACACCTCGGAAGCCTAGGGAGGGCACCTGCCTTGCTCGCCACACTCCACCCAAATGTTCAGTGAGGCGAACTAGCCCCTAGATCGCCACAGCTAATGCCCTTCACGGGCCCCAGTTCATAATGCTTCCTCCTTTCAGGTGGCCAGATCATCCTTCTAAGACTGCCTTTCACGCCTTTTTAACCTCTTCGATCTTTTCCCATTTCTTTGATTCCTCTCATCTTTGATTCCTTGTGCCAACCCATATACATACACCCACGTCTCTGTGGGTGCAGTGCCTGAATCACATGCCGCAGGAAGCCAATGAAGCAATTGAGAAAAACCGCACTCCACACATGCAGATGCGACTTGCCTAACTACCTAATTAACTCCCGCAGTCGCGTAATCGTGCCCACAGAGAGTGACACGGCTTTATGGATTTAAAACCTGGCCCTTTTTTTTTTTTTGAAGCCGCAGACCCGCTATACCACAATGGGGACAAAACACACATGAAACAAGGGGAACATGCAAAGTGCTCAGTGCTTTTATTAAAAACAATATACAAAACAAGTGTCCCAAATGACAGTGCGGTGCTCAAAAAAAAATCAATAAATAATCCATAAAATCAAAGTGCTGATGGAGGTTAAAATTAATAAATAGAAAAAAAGAAGTTAAAAGCAAGGTTAAAATTCAGACAGGAGTCTACTTTGAAATGCTTAGTCCTTGATTCTTCTCTTTAAAAAACTGACCTCTCTCCGGTTTATCTTTCTAGGACCTTGCAGCATGAAGAGACGTCTACCAACTGGTGCAGACACCAATCAATCTTGGCCCATGTCCCTGCTGCCTGATCCAATGGATTCCACAGGGAGCCACTGGACCCTGCTCCCGCGCCCACAGCTGTAAATTCAGGCACCACCCAGCGAAAGTGTGTGGTCCTTCCACCGCTGCCAGTCACGGGTTACACCCGGCGGAAGGATCCTTCAGAGTGTAGCAATCACTCCTGGCTGCTCAGAAAGAATGATCCTCGAGCCCCCTTCTGTGTACCAGCCATGCGCTACCTCCTGGGGCATCATTCCCATCTGCCTTCTCTCCTAAGCACTGGCTCACCTCTGTTCTGTTCTGTTTTTTTTTCTGTTTCTTAACCTCCTCTTTATAGGCTGGGGGATCATTTGCAGGTGCAATCGCCTGATAACAAGGCAATCAGACTGCCCACATGTGCTGGCAAGGCAAGACTTGGATAGCTGACCGCCTTGTACCAACCTGAAGACTGGGCGTCTTTGGCAGATTTCTCGCACCTGCTCCCAATCCACAGCATGAGCATATTCATTATTTATTTATTAATTAAAACATCCACTCTTTTTGAGCCACGGACCACATATTTAATTTACTCTTCTCACTCTTTAGTTTGATCTCAATACTATTCTCCTTTTTTTAAAGTTGACGTCAAGGTAGTTTTCTATTTTTTCCAACGTGTACTCAGAGCACTCAAATCATTTGTCAGTGTGGGATTTTAACTTCTTCTGCTGTTGAATATGACTCATATTCTGATTTATATTGTCAGTTAGCGTGAGCATTAATTTCAAGAACATTTTCTGTTTGCTCTCTATGTTCTTTCGATTGATACTGGAGGCAACCTTCTGGGATTGTTTTTAAGAGGACTCCTTGATATTAGTTTCATTCTTATCAAGCTTCAAATTAGTAGCCTGGCCACTGCGAGAAATGTGTCATACTAATTCCATGTCTCTGCTGAGTAGGGCAGGTATGTGCCTCCCATCTTTTTATCACTCTGAAATGCATTCAAACATATTTTGTAGTGCTTTCAGATTGTGTGTTATACAAAATAAAGCTCACTGGAATGTTAAAATACTGTAAGTATGAAATAGTATAATTATTAAGAAACATATTAACTACCTTTGAGTTTTATTTTGAGTACTAACAGAAAATAAGAAATCAGAATTATCATTCCTTATACTTAACATCTTATTAAACCTGAATTAATGAAAAAAATCTAAATTCTCCATTAGCATATTTATTTTACTATGTGAACACTCTCTGTTCATTACAATACAATACAATACAGTTTATTTTTGTATAGCCCAAAATCACACAGGAAGTGCTGCAATGGGCTTTAACAGGCCCTGCCTTTTGACAGCCCCCCAGCCTTGACTCTCTGAGAAGACAAGGAAAAACTCCCAATAAAAACCTTGTAGGGAAAATGGAAGAAACCTCGGAAAGGCAGTTCAAAGAGAGACCCCTTTCCAGGTAGGTTGGTGCAGTAGGTGTCAAAAGTAGGGGTCAATACAATACAATATACACAACAGAACAATTCCTTAAGACAGCATAATAAAAATTTTAGAATTACGGTTTAACAGTAGATGATATGACATAATTAGGTTTGGATATTTTTAGAGTCCTGGAGACCTCATCCATCTAGCTGCATCTCCATTTGGCCATGCCACGGCTGAAACATTGCTCCGATGAAAGGACCTCTCTTTCCCATGATTCCTGTGATCCTCCATCAGGGATGACTTTACCATAGGCAGGCAAACAACTTGGCAGGTGGGCGTGGCACCAATGGCCACATTTGGGTACCGAAAAGAAACAGAATAGGTGAGGGTTAGTATTCAAATATAATTATCATGTTACTTATGTTATAGTGCTAATGACTAACAACAGAGATGCAGTATGTACAGTTAATCAGCAGCTCTAGTCAGGATATGCTAAACTGAAGTAGTGAGTCTTCAGCCGGGATTTAAAGGCTGAGACCGAGGGGCATCTCTTATGGAAGCAGGAAGACCATTCCACAGTTTAGGGGCCCTGTAACTAAAAGCTCGACCTCCCACTGTTATTTTATTAATCCTTGGAATCCTAAGCAGACCGGCATCTTGAGATCTTAATGTGCGCTCAGGTTTGTAAGTCATGATAAGTTCAGACAAGTAAGCGGACCTTGGCCATTTAATGCTTTATATGTTAAAAGGAGGATTTTGAAATCTGCCCTAAATTTAACTGGGAGCCAGTGTAAAGATTTAAGAACTGGGGTTATGTGTTCATATTTTCTTGTTCTTGTAATAATTCTTGCAGCGGCATTTTGGATTAACTGGAGGCTGTATAGAGAACAGTTTGAACAGCCAGTGAACACCGCATTGCAGTAGTCAATCCTACTAGAGATAAATGCATGAATTAATTTCTCACAATCCTGTTTATTTAGAAAGCGCCTTAATTTCCTAATATTTTTAAGATGGAAAAACAGGTTTTGGACGACTTTGTAATATGCGCTTTAAATGACATGCTAGAGTCAAAGATAACTCCTAGATTGCGGGCTGATTCAGTAAAATTAATTGGGATTCCAACTGAGTTAAATGACGACAAAATATTGCTGTGATCAGCGTCATTCCCTCCAACAATTAACATCTCTGTTTTATCTGTATTTAAAGACAAGTAGTTCTCATTCATCCATTCCTTTAATTCACTAACACAACTAATTAAAGACAACATCGGAGAAACTTCATTTGATTTAAATGAAAGGTATAACTGGGTGTCATCTGCATACGAGTGAAAATTAACATTATGTTTCCTAATGAGAGATCCCAGTGGAAGCATGTAAAGTGAAAACAGTAAAGGTCCCAGTACTGAGCCCTGCGGACACCATATTCAACTTCTGTGTATAATGATGGAGTACTGTCAGCATATTTCTGTACATACTGGAATCGATTTGATAAATAAGAACTGAACCAAGCGAGCACGGGCCTGTAAGCCCAACATCGCTTTCTAGCCTGTGCAGTAAAATAGAATGGTCAATGGTGTCAAACGCTGCACTTAAGTCCAACAACATAATTACAGTGGAATTTCCTTCATCAGAGGATATCAGAATGTCATTTACAACCCGTGTTAGTGCCGTTTCTGTACTATGACCAGTGCGAAAGCCAGACTGGAATTTCTCAAATAAATTGTAATGCGTAAGGTGTGACTGAAGCTGACTGGCGACTACTTTTCTAGTATTTTAGAGAGAAATGGTAAATTTGAAATAGGCCTATAGTTATTTAGTATGTGTGGGTCTAGGTCTGACTTTTTAAGTAAAGGTTTAATGACTGACACTTTTAGTGCATCAGGTACTGTGCCATGCAATAATGAACTATTGATAATGTTTAGAATGAGCGCTGCAAGAACATCCATGGCACTTTTTACTAGTTTTGTTGGCACTGGATCTAGGGAACAAGTAGTGGGCTTCATTTTAGAAATTAAAGTTAAGACTTCCTGCTCAGTTACAGGATTAAAATTATTAAAGTGCTGAATGCAATGTGAGGCAGGGTCTGCTAAGCTAGTATTTGGTTTGTACTGTGATGCTGAGATCTGGGATCTTATATTTTTAATTTTCTCATTGAAGAAGTTCATAAAGTCTGTACTGCTAATATCTGTTGGTATTTTGCACTGTTGATCTGAATTCCCATTTGTTAATTTAGCCACTGCTCTAAAAAGTACCCTAGGATTTTTATTATTGCTATCTATTAATGTAGAATAGTATTCTGAGCGAGCTTTAAAGAGGGCCTTTTTATATTTATTAACACTCTCTGTCCATGCAATTTGAAAGACATGTAGCTTTGTTGTTCTCCATCTGCGCTCCAGTTTTGACACTCTAATTTAAGAGCTCGAGTGTTTTCATTAAACCAGGGAGAGTTTCTATGTGCTTTGATCACTTTTGTTTTAGGGGAGCCACTGTGTCCAGAGCATCTCTCAAGGTCACATTATAATGTGATGTTAGCTGATCTAAATTGTTTTCCACGTTTACATTTGATGTTAACTGATCTAAATGGTTTTCCACAATTACACTCGACTTACTCAAGGTATCTATAAATTTTGAAGCAGAATTACAATCTAGATGTCGCACTGTCTTTGTTTTAATCTGCGACAGAACTAAATCAAACGTAATTAAAAAGTGATCGGAAATAACTACATTTAATGGAGTAATATTTAAATTTTGAATTTCAACTTTGTAAGTTATAATTAAATCTAATGTATGGTTATGATTATGAGTTGGACCTTTGACAATCTGACAAAATCCTACTGAATTTAACAAATAAGTAAAACATTTGCTAAAAGTGTCAGTTTCCACATCAATGTGTACATTAAAATCCCCATCAGAACTACGTGATCATAATTTATTGCCAAATCAGACAGAAGGTTGCTAAATTCAGTCATGAACAATGAATATGGCCCTGGTGGTCTGTAGACTAGCACTATAATTGTGTTGGAATCTGTTTTCATATTTAAAATGAATGCCTCAAAGGATGTAAAGTTGCCTAAATTTTTAGGAGTGATTTGCATTTTGTTACAATGAATTATTCCAAGGCCTCCTCCTCGACCAGAATCTCTAGACTTATGAAGGAACGAGTATCCATCTGGTGACGCCTCAGCTAGGGGAACAGTGTCACATTTACTAAGCCAGGTTTCAGTAAGAAGACACAGATCAGATTTTGTACTTAATATTATATCATTTACCAAAACAGCTTTAGTGCCAAGAGAGCGAATGTTCAATAAACAGCATTTAAAACTGCATGGTTCTTTCTGAACTGCTGATATATTTTTGTTTTAATTTGAATTAAATTTCTATTACAGATGCCCCTGGTGGAGTGTCTGGTTTTATCCCTTGGTCTAATTATACACCTTATTTTTTGGTTATCAATTAATTTATGGTTTGTTTCAAGACTAAATTTACTGGATGCCCCACAACAGGGATTATGGGTAACAGCTTCAGGAAAATAACAGGTGGGATAAAGAACAGCCTGTGATTTAAGATCACATGACTGCGGCCTGGATGGTGCTCTAATCAGTCAACCAGGCAGTTTTGCTGCCATATTTTGGGATAATACATAAGATCCCTCCAGTTAGGATGAAGACCATCTCTTCTGAAAAATCCAGGCCTTTCCCAAAAATCATCCCAATTGTTCACAAATGCTATGCTTTTATTTGCACACCAGGTTTCTAGCCAGCAGTGAAAGGAATGCAATCTGCTATAAATCACATCCCCTCTATACAATCTTGGTAAGGGACCAGATACAATTAAATTCCGACATTTTGTTTTAGCTTTGGTGCATAGAGAGATGAAGTTCCGCTTTAATACCTCAGATTGCTGTAAATAAATATCATTAGTGCCGACATGCAGCAATAAGGTAGATACTTCATCGTCGGCAACACGGTCCAATGCGGCCTTTATGCCAGAAATCTTGGCCCCTGCAAGGCACTTAACATTAACTGCTGGTTTAACATAGTTTGGAATTCTAACATTCCGCACTATGGAATCGCCAATTATGAGCACTTTATTATTCTCAGTTTCCACAGGCTGCGGAGAGCTGAGAACCTGTTCTGGGTCCGAATTGGTGACCTGGGTGCTGGGGACTAAATTTTGGATTCTTAGACCCCGTCTTACTGTTACCCACTCGCCCTGTGGCTGAATTGGTGCTGCTGATTTCGGCCTCGCACTGACTACAGTGGGACCTGGAGAGACTGAAGCGAATCAGATGTAGCCGAATTGTCTAAACAAACCGAGTCGATCCAATTTTCGGTTTGCCTAATCGCTATCAGATTCCTAACGCGGTCCTCCAATTCGCGTATTTTCCCGACCAACTCTAAATTAACTAAACATTTTTGGCAGGTGAAGCTATCTGCACTGTCGGCCGGAAAACCTGAGCTGTACATACTGCAGGACACACAACATATAAACGTGCCCTCGATGGGCAGAGAGCAGATAGAACTTACATTAAATGTTGAAGTCATCTTTGCCGTTTTTATAGGTGCTTCTGCGCTTTCCGTGTTGAGCTGAATCACCGTCGCTTTAAGTTTCCACCACCCGCTAAGCGATCGACTTTAATTTCTCACTGCCGGTTATTTCTACTGGTCAGCTGCCGGCTTTATCTCAGGTGAACTTGCTCGTGTGCTTTCAAAGGGCTACGTGCCTGTGGGAGACGCCGCCGCTCTCTGCTTCTCGCTGATCCGCTCTCTGCTTCCGCCGCTGATCCGCTTCTGCTTCCGCCGCTGATCCGCTCTGCTTCGCTCGCTGATCCGCTTCTGCTTCCGCCGCTGATCCGCTCTCTCATTAGATTTCATTCCAACTAGTTTTTTAAAAAATTCCACTTGAGGCCGCTTTTGATACTATAGACAGAAATTCATGACATTGTACTACAATGTTTTACATTGATTTGAGAATTTAGTTGGACTATATTGACTTGGAACTTTCAAATTGATTAGGGTGTGTAAAGTTTGAAAATAGTACTAATTTGTTAATTAGACTGGGGGCCTTAGATTTCCCTACTGATACCATTTCTTTTTTTTAAATTAGGAGATGTATTTTGAAAAAAGCTTACATTCTGATAGCACATAATTGGAGTTATGAGTTAAAACAAATTATATTACTTCAGTCATGTCATTTTCCAATCTGCTTAATCCAGATCAGTGTCCTGAGAGGTGCTGCAGCTTATCCCAGCTAGCAAGGCAAGAACAAACCCTGGACAGGACCCCAGTCCATTGCAGGACTCACACACACTCACTCATCAAAACACACACTAGGGCCATTTTAGAGGCGCCAATTCATATAACCTGTATGTCTTTGTGGTAGAAATTTAACAACTTATTAAAGAAAGAAACATCCCCTAACAGGAAAAATCAGTTATCAGGCAGGAGAACAGCTGTTCATTGTATCTTTTAATTACTCTTCTGCAAAACTTATGGGGAGCATTCTTCAAAAGCAGTCTGTTACAGCATAGTCAGAATGATCAGAATGGCCAGAGAAACAAAGAATAGAGGTTCATTTTATAAACTATTAAATTTAAATATGGTGTCAATCAATGCATACATTTTACTGTGGTTGGTTAATTGGTTTACACCCAAATGATATAAAATAAATCTGTGATTTTCTGGTTTTTCTTATACCTTTGAGTTGCACAACCACTCTTTACATTTCTGTGCATATAACAACTGTCCATTCTTGTTTATAGGACATCTGCTGATTTCCTAGTCATCTCTTAGTCATTATTCAGTACGTTTTGTATATTACATCAACCTTTCTTCTAGTACATTATTTACTTGACCATCTCAGCATTTTTCCTAAGCCAGTTCTTATATTTGAAGTGCACATTTTCTTGTTCACTTGACCTTTATCTGGATTCCTGGTGTGCCTGAATAGGTTTCTAACATCATTAACTTTATGCTATTTCTTTAAGATGAATGCTATGTTACCCTAAAATTATCCTTCCACACTATGGACAGTGGGAGGAAACCAGTGCACCTGGAGGAAACCCAGACAAATGCTGGAAGAGCATGAAGATATCATGCTGGGAGGAACTGGGATGCTATCCCTTGGCTCCTTACTGCTAGGCAGGAGCTCTACCACTGTGCCACCGTGCTGCCCTACTACTTTAGTGACACCAATAATATTTCACTATTTGCAGGTTAAAAATTGGCATAAACACATTACGTCAGTCAGTCAGTCATTTTCCAACCCGCTATATCCTAACTACAGGGTCATGGGGGTCTGCTGGAGTCAATCCCAGCCAGCACAGGGCGCAAGGCAGGAACAAACCCTGGGCAAGGCGCCAGCCCACCGTAGATACACATTATGTTCAATATTAATTTTCAGAAGATAGAGAATTTTGAAATTTTCTGCCTTAGCATTATTTGTATCACCTTCCTTAAAAGGCCAAGCACAAGTGAAGTAAGTAAAAGGTTTACTTCTGTGTGAAGGATTTTCCATTGGTCATTATTGCTTACAAATGATAAATTGTTAAATGATAATTTTTTTGATAAATTATCTATCCATCCAACAGTCCATTCTAATCCAACTTATCCATAAAAGGAACAAAGAAGGAAAAATCCCTGAACATGATGCCAGTCCACTGTAGTGTGAACATACACACACATCAGGGGCCAATTTAGGATTGCTACTCTGCCTAACTTGTGCTTGATCTGTGTGAGGAAACTGACAAAATATTTTTTTTAACTAACTTTATTCCTTAACTAATTTTATTCCTATTCAAGTGAAGTACTGAAGATTTAAAAAGCACAATGTGATTCTCAGTTTTCAAATTTTGCCATTTTATGAATTTTAGGATACTTAAATTGGTTAATGTTAATATAAATAAACAACAATTTTAAACTGTTCAAATTGCAAGATGCCATTTTACCGAAGAAAAAAATCAAAATGAGTAAGTTAAATGATTGTATAAATATTATTAGGTTTTTTTTTCTCCTTGACGAAAATACTCATTTATTCAATTAATTCAATTTATTCAATCATTAATAATGCAAAATACTAAATAAAAATAGACACACTTTTACAGGCATATTTGTGCCATTTCACAGAGAAAAGGGTTAAAAGGTTGTCAGTGCTTTCTCGAGGGGCTCCGTCTGACACTGAACATGTGTTTCCTCCCTTTAATCGGCTTGCCAGTAGCTAGAAAGCTGCTTGCTTTCTACAGAGGTTGTCAAAATGATTTTAGTCTGAAGACTGTGAATGATAAAAATGATTTTCAGACTCAGTTTTACACTGTAGTAAGCACACATTCTAAGAAGAAGAGTTGCATTATAACATTAAACAAGTCAAAGACACTGGCTTTAAAAAATTGCACTTCGTTAAATTTAAGCTTTAAACGTTGCAAGATTCTAGTAAAAAATGGTTTATCTGTAGCGATTGTAACAGTTCAAACAGACATATGACTAAATAATAAAGAAAGCCTTATGCTGCATCATTTGTAAAATAACTGCGGCGGGCTGGCGTCCTGCCCAGGGTTTGTTCATGCCTTGCACCCTGTGTTGGCTGGGATTGCCTCCAGCAGACCCTGTAGTTAGGATATAGCGGGTTGGATAATGGATGGATAGATGGATGGATTTGTAAAATAA
>NW_024383969.1:0-20471 GCF_016835505.1 Polypterus senegalus
CTTGCTCATAAGACCAATTTCACTTTTGAATAATGATGTAAAATACTCTGAAAAATCATAGCTAGAAGGATAGAAAGTCCGGTAATATCACAAGATTAAACTGGATTTATCAGGGTGACACTTATCTTCAAATCTTACGCTGTTTAATGTAATATCCTCACCAATTAAATCAAACACCAGAAATATTATTATCATTGGATGCAGAAAAGCATTTGACATGATTGAATGGAAATACCTTTTACTACATTGGAGAAATTTGGGTTTGGCTCGAACATTTGTGCATGGATCAAACTACTGTATACCAATCCAGAAGCTTGGATTGGGTCACATGTTTTGCCTGCACCAAATTAACATCATTCTGGACCAAAATTTTAGTTACCTTTCAGACAGCCTTGGTCTCATAATCCCTCCTAACCCATTAACAGCTGTGTTTGGGGTTCTTCAGATTGGTTTAAAGTGGAAAGGACAAACAAACTGTGATTCATTCACTACACTTTTGGCACACAGACTTTTTTGCTAAACTGGAAGAATCCTAACCTCCTCTTTTAAGTCAGTGGAAACCGATGTTTTATACTATTTGAAATTGGAAAAATCAAATATTCAGTTAGAGGTTTGTACAGATATTTTTCAAAACATGGCAGGATCTAATCAGTAATATTTTAGAATAAGCTCTTAAAGCACAGAGGAAACAATTATTTCTGTATTTCTTTTTCTTCTCCAATCATCTCTATTGGCTTATCAAATTCATCAATTTAGATATGTTTACAAGCTTTAAGTTTTACTCAGTCTGCTCTCTCTCTCAGGGGTGGGGGTCGACTTGTTCTCAGTCTTACTTTTTGTAAAAACTGATTGATTCGTATGGAATGATTACAATAAAATGAATAAAGTTTCAAAATAAATAAATAAATAAATAACATTAGTTAGTTCTCTTATCTTTCAAATTTCTAGTTTACGGTTTCTCTTGTTAGCACATTAGGTATTACAGTAATCCTCCTCGATCGGGGTTGTTCCAGAACCCTCCACGATAGATGAAAATCCACAGTAGAAACCATATGTTTGTATGGTTATTTTTATATATTTTAAGCCCTTATAAACTCTCCCACACTGTTAAACATTATTAGAGCCCTCTAGACATGAAATAACACCCTTTAGTCAAAAGTTTAAACTGTGCTCCATGACAAGACAGAGATGACAGTTCTTTCTCACAATTAAAAGAATGCAAACATATTTTCTTCTTCAAAGAATGCGTGTCAGGAGCAGAGAATGGCAGAGAGAGAGAGCGAGAAAAGCAAACAATCAAAAAATCAATATCGTGCTTTTTGGGCTTTTAAGTATGCGAAGCACCGATAAAAGCTGCATTTTGTAGAGGAGCGTCCGTATCCTCTAGGCAAACAGCCTCTTGCAAACAGCCCTCTGCTCACACCCCATCTGTCAGGCAGAGAGAGTGAGAGAGACAGAGAAAAGCAAACAATCAAGCACTGCGCGGGAAGCATATTGTATATCATTGAGGAGTTTTAGTTAATATGTAATACATGCTCTGATTGGGTAGCTTCTAGGCCATCGCCAATAGCGCCCTTGTATGAAATCAACTGGGCAAACAAACTGAGGAAGCATGTACCATAAATTAAAAGACCCATTGTCCACAGAAATATGCGAACCAGCGAAAAATCCATGATATATATTTAGATATGCTTACATTTAAAATCTGTGATGGAGTGAAGCCGCGAAAGTCGAAGTGCGATATAGCGAGGGATCACTGTATTTGTTTTAAGGAATTCCAAAGCAGTTGTATCAAAAATGGCAGATGGTACAGTATGTATTTAACAAAACTCTCTAATAAGAGTGGATTGAACATTTTCTCTGTAAGATGGACATATGTAATCAGACATTGATCAGAAATCACTGTAGCATCGTAAGCCTGGTTTTTATCCAAAACATTTTATGCAAAAACTTTTAATGCTTTAAATTGTTTGTTTATACAGGTGATGGAAATGGCAATGGTTAGTAACATTTTACAAATATTGATAACGCCTTTTTTCAGTCTGTTTTAGCATGTACATTCTTTGTTGATACTTGTGTTGCACAAAAACTAGAAACATTTTTAACAGGACGACATACATTTGAATCTTGTGACAGGATTTTCATCATGTGCCCTTTTATTACAAAACACACCCAGCATGCTAAAACTGCAAAATACCCACATATGAATTACTGTCTCTATTCTGTAGACAACTAGACAATAATAATTTGAAGATGCTCACATTTATAATTGCTTACATTCTTTCACGATACAAAAATCTCATTTTGGTATTTTGCCTGCTGTCATGGACTGATAATACATGCAAGTGCTTCTGTGTTTAAGGAAGAGAAATATCGAGCACATGTATAACCTGCAATCAAGAGACAAGAACTGAATAAATTTTATAGGCATATATTTCATTTTAACCAGGTTGAAGTTTAATAAGTTTAGCATAGATGCTTGAGCATCGCACGTGGTTTGCACTTTTTCTTCATGTATTTATGGATTGATTGGTATCAGTGAGTGTCAATTAATTTACCCACTTAAAAATGCTGTCCTCAATCCTGTTATTATTTACTTTGGCTGAAGCTTTTATCCAATGTGCAATATTTGAGATGGAATCAGTTAGGTCAATGGAGGTCTCTGATCGTTGCACTCGGTGACTGAGTCAGGAGTCTGAGTGTCTGGACTTGTGAGTGTCCTGGATAAAACCAAGATTCAGGTCTTTAATGACCTCTTGGGCACAGCTACCAGCAGTCGCGTCTGTTTTGTGGAGAGAGTAGGCAGCCGTCGAGGTTTACTTACCTTGACAGTGACATTCATGTCTCTGGTGACTTTTCCTATGAAGTCAGTAAATGGATTGGGAGAGCAATGGGGGGGTCATGAGGTCGCTGGAAAGGAGTGTGTGGAGCTCCCGATAGCTATGCACTACAGCCATGTGGTTACGGCACTACAGCCATGTGGTGCATTTCCCCGAGGGTGATTCAGCTTGTAAGATCCTTATTGTTGGAGACCCGAGTGGCTGGACCAGGGCCTAGGGGTCGCCCGCGTATGCACCTGGTTGCGACAGATAGAGGGTCATTTCCGGGGTAGGACTGGACCGCGTTTCTGCCTGGGGGTTGCAAGCGGGATCCTGAGTTGTTTCTAGTCGTGTAGTGGGTGCAGCAGCGCTGTACCAGTGCATGCTCCCCAACTTGACTTGAATCAGTTACATTATTGGTTTCTCTCTTTCCAGTTAGAGCAAATTTGCGTGAAGTGAGTTGCTCATGGTCACACAGTGTCAGTAGCAGGATTTGAACCCACAACCTGAAGTTCAAAATCAAAGCCTTTATCACTCGCCACACTGCCTGCACTTACCATATTTTCATCAAGTGTGACTTATCATTGATTAAAAAAATTTGATAAATGTGACACTTCCTTATGCTTTCTTTTGCCTTTTCATTTTGAGTATTTTCTTATTATGTGTGCACACAACACACCATGGAAAGTGCAATGTGCAGGTGGTTTGGCTCTATCAAAAGGCTAAGACCTTTATTATAAATCTGATGCAGCATTATATGTTCACTTCTGATTTAATATTAAGTACAATTAAGTCTTATGTGCTTTTCTCACTATTCTGTAAACTTGGTGTCAATATTGCACCATAGGCTATGTATAATAACAACACAGAATGTAATAGGTGAAAAGTATGATTTGGCCATGCATCTGTCTGCTATTACAAGCCATGGTGGAATATAACTGCTGAAATAAAAGAACTGCAAAAAGCAAAAATCAGATTCATTTGAAAATATAACTTTAAAATGGGTTGCCATAACTTACCCATGACACCTGCTGCTAACAGACAAGCAAGCATGAAATGTATCCTTATCTTGAGAAAACAGTACAAAGAATCAGTGATAAAATGAATTATTTAAAGTTTACTTGTGTTTGCTACAAACATGTCTCAGAAATGAAGATAATCAGCACCTTGCCACATGTGGATGTATACAGTATGTTTCAAGGCCTCTTTTGACACTGGGACCCTGGTACCCGCTTGCTCCATTATAAAACACTACTGGGCTAATTATTTTTTAAAATTTATAAAACATGATCCCTTGAGAAGACAATGTTATGTGGCAAATTAATATATACTATGATTGTGAAGAAAAACTTTTTGACTTGGAAAATACAAAACTTATCCTTTAAGGTTTGTAAAAAATTCAAGTGAAGGTTTGAGTAGCAGCTTTCACAGGAAAGTCAAACATTGTTTAGCAGAAAAAATTATTTTAATTAAATGAAATGAGTAAATATCTAAAAATATAAAAGTAAACTAATAAGTAAAAATATATTCAAATATAAATATACATATTAGAATTAGAATTAGAATAATCTAGACGAGAACAGGCCATTCCAGCCCAACAAAGCTCGCCAGTCCTATCCACTTGCTTCCTCCAAGAAAACATCAAGTCGAAGCTTTAGAAAGTCCCTAGCGCCTTACTGTCTACCACACTACTTGGTAACTTATTCCAAGTGTCTATGCGTTCTTTGTGTAAAGAAAAACTTCCTAATGTTTGTGCGAAATTTACCCCTTAACAATTTTCCAACTGTGTCCCCGTGTTCTTGATGAGCTCATTTTAAAATACAAGTCTCGATCCACTGTACTAATTCCTCTATAATTTTAAACACTTCAATCATGTCACCTCTTAATCTTCTTTTGCTTAAACTGTAAAGGCTCAGCTCTTTTAATCTTTCCTCATAATTCAACCCTGTAGACCTGGAATCAGCCTAGTCGCTTCTCTGGACCTTTTCTAGTGCTGCTATGTCCTTTTGTAGCCTGGAGACCAGAACTGCACACAGGTACTCAAGATGAGGCCTCACCAGTGCATTATAAAGGTTGAGCATAACCTCCTTGGACTTGTACTCCACAGATCGTGCTATATAACCTAAACATTCTGTTAGCCTTCTTAATAGCTTCTGAACACTGTTTGGAAGTTGATAGCTTAGAGTCCACTATGACTCCTAAATCCTTCTCATAAGGTGTATTCTCGATTTTTCGGACCGCCCATTGTGTATTCAAACCTAATATTTTTACTTCCTATGTGTAATACTTTACATTTACTGACATTAAATTTCATCTGCCACAAATCTGCCCAAGCCTGTATGCTATCCAAGTCCTTCTGTAATGATATAACAGGATTCCAAATTATCTTACTAATCCACCTATCTTGGTATCATCTGCATCTGCATATGCACACACATATACAAGGAGTCTATTAAAGAGAATAGCTTTTATTAGCCCTCTTGCTATAATACATGTAATTAAACTATTTGGTTGATGGCATAATCCAAAACAATTATAACATCCTGCTGATATTTGTCTTATCTAACTCAATGGCAAGAAACCTCATCTGCCTTCCATAACTCAGTGGGAAATGAGTGTCTTACTTTACTTAAAATGAAACATAATCACATTCTGTGAGGAATGGTCCAAAGATTTTTTTTAGAATTTGGAAGGATTTTATTAATGTTGTTCTAAAATAAGCATTCCGGTCCTTTGTCAAAGTCTCAGTGTATAAGAGATAGACTATGGCATATTGGGCTCCCTGCACAGCTGCCTACTGGAGCGGTGTGGAGACTGATGTTTAATTAATTATAAATGTCAGTAAAATAATATTGATTATATCACTGATTAATGTGTCCCATACACTGTACTGTGGTTTATGAAATTAATAAAATTAAGAAAAATAGTCTTAGTAAAATTATTGAATTCAATACCAATAATACTGTAAAACACTGATAAAATTGTAATAGCATCAATTATAATTCAGTTTTACTCAATTGAATTAATTCATTCATACAACAAAGATCAGTCTACATAAACTGTTACGCTACAGTGGAGGTTTCTCTGGCTTGTATTTACTTGTTGTTTTACTGTTGTTTTTGAGTTATTATTTGTCAATTGTTGGTATTATTTCTATTAGAATTGTTTATTACAGTATTTGCTTTTTGTATGCTGCTTCTTTAAATCTTGGGTCTACTCCTTGCTTTCTGTGAGTGGTACCCCAGGAGGCAGGGCCACCCTGGCGTCACCACTCCTAAAACCTCCATCTGGCTATTTAAGAGAAGAGAAGACAAACTTAGGAGTGGTGAATTTGAGCCATGGGAGACAATTATAAGTATTGGATTTCTTCATTTTTGCTACAGTATGTTTATTGGATTTCACCCTGGATTGTGTTTGAGACTTGTTCACTTAAGATCATCTCTTTGGCAGCTCCTTTTTGAGCTTCTTGTTTATATTGTTTTTTTGTAATTTTGGTAAGACTTGTTTCTACAAGTCAGAGTTTGATAGTTCTCTCCATTGAAAGCCATAAAGTTTAGGACTTTCTTTGTATTTTGAACTTTTAAAGGACCTGTTAGGCCTCTTTAGGCTGTAGCCAGCAAGCAGTTCAGTACTTGCAGCCTTGAGGAGCCTCTTCTAGAGAGGCCAGGGAAGGGAAACTTTGTAGGAGTTTTTGGTGGACTCATACCCCTTCTGCCATGCTTTTCCCTTTGTGTGACAATAAAAACATAGAATCCTGTTTGTAAAACAATAAATTGTCTTTGTAAAATAAAATATTTATATATTCCTTTAAACAGAAAGTTTATACACCAGAAACATACAGTACATACATCCACAAATTGTTGAGATACTTCTCTCGCCTGTATGATACAATATGCAAGTTTGGAAACACTTTTACTGCATGGTTTATCAGGACATTTCAACCAATTGTTTGTAAAAAAGATAAAACTGAAGGAGTGCTATGTTTTAGCAAATATTACAGTATCTTACAGTGTGTTTTTGTTCCAACCAATTTCACAATCAGTGCACCATTCTTACTTTTTTTTTACCTTGTGTATTATTGTGGTATTACTCTCGACTTTAAGTTCATTACCGGATTGATCTATTCTTGCACCTTAAGATTAACATACACTTAAATAGATATACACAAACATACAGACCCTAACCACATAAGTGCTGTATGAATGACATATACACAGCCCACCACTCCCTAACACTTTAACCACACAAGTGCTGTATGAATGACACAAGACTCCCTAGCATTTAAAGTGACTTTATATTTGGGTAGGATCAACGTACGATGTCTTTGAGATATCTCAGACCTAAATATTACTTTTCTCCAGAATATATTAAAACATACAAAGGCTCAACATCCTTGGCTATAGACCATTAATCAACCAATGATGCATTACTTTATGTACTGTTCACTGTTAGATATACCTCTCATCCTCAACCTGACAAACCTTGCAGTTCAAGTTATATGGCACTTCCTTACTGCTCCAGGTGCTCTAAAACTTTACCTTATTACTTAAATCATTCTAGATATAAAGTATAGAATGTTAAAAGCACTTTGGTATTTATTAAAGAACAATAAAACCAGTAAAAGTATAAAAAATAGCAAATTCTGGATATATATAGTCTTAAGGAAAAGTTTACAAAGCATTTAAAGGATTGGAACCTGTTCTGAGGGTAGCTGTTGATCTAGCAATTGATGTTGTTCATGAGATACTTTAGCTGACATCACCTCATCACCTTCACCCTCTTCTGATGTCCTTTTTCGTCATCTGTATTTCTTCTTTTCCTGTTTGGTAAATCAGACAAGCCATATTTATTTTAAAATTCCACGTGGGGCTTTTGACATATGATATTGCACACATTTGATTGGCTGGCTGTCCATATGATGGATTACTTCACTGACATTTGTTGGTCTGTTCATGTATGTCTGTTTTCCTAGCCATAAAATAATCAACACAGCCTGAGGCATCATCCTGGTCTTCTGCATTTCTTTACACAGATGTTTTAAGGTGGGGTACTATTTGGGAAGAGGAGATGGTTTGATGTTAATTACCTCCTTAAGTGTTAAGTTCATCCTATCCATATGAGCAAAATATTTGCTTTAAAGTGATAAAATTCAGGAAGAAGACAATTTGATGTTAGCTGTCCTTGTAAAATTAAGTTCACCTTGTTGAGTGGGTAAAAATAAAATAAAATTTGAAATCAGGACTGTACACCTTGTTTAGTGAGTTGCCCTTTCCAAGTTATTTCTTAAGTTTCCATTTTCTTTTCAATTCACCCTTTTGTTCAGAGTTTAATTGTATCCTCTATACTGACAACACTAAATGCTAAAGAGACCAGTTGCTCCAGTGCCATATTTATTTACCTGCTCATTTGCAAGAATCATTTTCAATGAGCAGTGAATGCTAGTGAATTAAGTGCTCCCCTTTAGCATTCACACATTCTGTATTGCTAATAAACAGAATTTGAACTACAGAAGTGATGGCTATATATAAATTTCTTTTTTTTTTTTTTTTTTATTAATTTTATTACAATCAATACATAGCAATCAAGTTTACAAAAAAAAAAAAAAAAGAATTATGCTAAGAACAGATCGATCCCCACCCTTGAGAGAGAGAGCAAGCCAAACGTGTAAAATTTAAGGCTTTTAAAAATACCTAAATCAACAAATTCTCTGTGCTTTATAAAATCATTTCAAAATATTACTGATTAGATCCTGCCATGTTTTGAAAAAGTCTGCACAGATCCTCTAACTGAGTATTTGATTTTTTCCAATTTTAAATAATATAACACATCAGTTTCCCACTGACTTAAAGAGGAGAGTTTGGGTTCTTCCAGTTTATCAGAATAAGTCTGCGTGCCAACAGTGTAGTGAATGCAATCACAATTTGTTTGTCTTTCTCCACTTTAAGACCCTCTGGAAGAACCCCAAACACAGCTGTTAATGGGTTAGGAGGGATTGTGAGTCCAAGACTGTCTGAGAGGTAATTAAAATTTTTGTCCAGAATAATGTTAATTTGGAGCAGGCCCAGAACATGTGACCTAGTGAGGCTGGGGCTTTTGCAGCGTTCACAGGTTGGATCATGCCCTGGAAACATTTTGAGAGTTTTAGTCGAGACAGATGTGCTCGATATATAATTTTGAGTTGTATAATTGTATGCTTTGCGTATATGGAGCTTGAGTGAATTCTCTGCATTGCTACTTTCCACTCCTTTTCTGATATATTAATTGAGAGGTCATTTTCCCAGTGTCCTCTTGGATCTTTGAAAGGAAGGGATTGTAAAAGGATTTTATATATTGTAGAGATGGAGTCTAACTCCTTGAAATTGAGCAATAATTTTTCCAGCGTGGATGAGGGTGCAAGATGAGGAAAATCTGGAAGGTTCTGTTTAACAAAGTTCCTGATTTGAAGATAGTGAAAGAAATTTGTAGCTGGAATGTTAAATTTGGAATGTAATTGTTCATAGGATGCAAAGACGTTGTCTATATAAAGATCTCTAAGCAAGTTAATTCCAAATTTTTTCCAGATATTAAAAACTGCATATGTTTGTGAGGGTTGAAAGAGGTGGTTCTTTTGCAGGGTGCCACAGAAAGAAGCTTCTCCGTCTTAAAATGCTTTCTACATTGGTTCCAGATTCTAAGTGAGTGGAGCACAATTGGGTTATTAGTGTATTGCCGATAACGTGTGTTTATTGGAGCACAAAGCAAGGAATACAAAGAAGTACTGCAGGATTTTACTTCTATTGCGGTCCATGCCTGTGTATGTTCTTCTATTTGTGTCCAGGTTCTTATCGACTGTATATTTGCCCAGTAATAAAACTGGAAGTTAGGTAGAGCCATGCCGCCTTCTGCCTTTTGTCTTTGTAGAGTCGCTCTTTTGATGCGTGGATGTTTAGAATTCCAAATAAATGAGGTTATTGTTGAATCTAATTGCTTAAAAACGATTTATTAATGTATATTGGTATGTTTTGAAATAAAAAGGAGCTTAGGAAGAATATTCATCTTAACAGTGTTAATTCTTCCAGCTAGTGTGAGATGAAGGGTTGACCATCTATGCAAGTCTTGTTTAATTTTTTCCATGCAGACGACGAAATTTTGTTGATAAAGAGCTTTATGTTTACTTGTGATGTTTACCCGAGGTATTTAAACTGTTCTGCAATGATAAAAGGAAGGGTGTCTAATCTAATATTATATGCTTGCGAATTCACCGGAAAGAGTACACTTTTATTCAGATTAATTCTGAGACCAGAGAGCTTTTGAAATTCTGTGAGTGCTGCTAAGACTGCAGGCACAGAATTTTCTGGGTCCGATATATACAGTACCATGTCATCTGCATATAATGAGATTTTCTGTTCCAGTCCTTCTCTGCTAATCCCCTTTATCTGATCAGTATTTCGACAATGTATTGCCAGTGGTTCAATGGCAATTGCAAACAGCAGTGGTGACAAAGGGCATCCTTGTCTTGTGCCACGTTCTAGTTTAAAGTAGTCTGAGCAAATGTTATTGATGCAAACTGAAGCTTCTGGGTTAGTATACAGTAATTTAATCCATGCACAAATGTTGGGCCAAACCCAAACTTCTCCAAAATAGTAAAAGGTATTTCCATTCAATCATGTCGAATGCTTTTCTGCATCCAATGATAATAATATTTCTGGGGTGTTTGATTTAGTTGGTGAGTATATTACATTAAACAGGCGTCGAAGATTTGAAGATAAGTGTCGGCCCCTAATAAATCCAGTTTGGTCTTGTGATATTACTGAGGGGAGCACTTTCTCCATCCTTCTAGCTATGATTTTAGAGAGTATTTTAACGTCGTTATTCAGAAGTGAAATTGGTCTGTATGATGCACATTGTAATAAGTCCTTATTTTGTTTTGGAAAGACAGTGATTAGTGCTTGGCGAAAGGTTTGTGGAAGAGATTGGTTATCTCTGGCTTCTGTAAATGTTGCTAATAGGAGGGAGCTAGCTGAGCGGAGAATTTCTTGGAAAACTCTGCAGGGTAGCCATCAGGGCCTGCTGCTTTTCCACCTTGGAGTGACTTTATAGCATCCAGTAATTCTGATAATGACAGAGGTTTATCGAGCTCCTCCACACTAATAGCGTCAATTTGTGGTATCTGTAATTTATCCAGAAATGCATTAGATTGTATATTGTCTTCTTTAAACTCAGTAGTATATAGGGATTTATAGTAGTCTCTAAAAGTGTACATTATATTTTTGTGTTCGATGATTTTATCTCCGTTCGTGTTAGTAATTCACGAGATTGCGTTGCGTACATCTTGCTTGTGAATTTGTTGCGCTAAAAGCTTATTAGCTTTCTCTCCATGTTCATAATAATGATGTCTGGATTTGTAAATTAGTTGTTCGGTTTCTTTAGTTGTCAAGAGGTTTAATTCTGAATGTAGAGCCTGCCTCCTCTTATGTAGAGTCTCGCTTGGTAGTCTGGCATGTTCTTCATCTATTTTAGTAATTTCGCTTTTTATCTCTGCTACTTTCTTCGCGGATTTATTTCTGTGGGAAAGATATGAGATAATCTGTCCTCTTAAGAAGGCCTTAAGAGTTTCCCAGAGTATTCCTGCAGAGATCTCAGGGGATGTATTTGTCTCTAGAAAGAATTCAATTTGTTTGGATATAAATTCAGTACAATTCTCGTCAGCTAATAGAAGCGGATTGAGACGCCATCTGCGGGTGAGTGTATGGGGCTTAGTAATTTCAGCTCCAAGATCATCGGAGCATGGTCTGAAATAACAATAGCATCGTATTTACAAGATTTAATCTTAGGCAAGAAGTTATTATCTATAAAGAAGTAATCAATCCTTGAGTAGCAATGATGTACTGGTGAGTAGAAAGAATATGTTCTTGAATTTGGGTTTAAAACCTCCAGGGATCTGATAAGTTGTGATCAGTTATAAACTTTGTAATTATCTTTGCGGTGTTAGTTGCGTTCCCCTGTGGAGGAAGTCTTATCTAAAAGTGGATTTAGAACACAATTAAAGTCCCCAGCCATTATAAGTTTATGAGTGTTCAGATTGGGAATGGATGCAAATAAATTTTGTATAAATTCCTTATCATCAACATTAGGTGCATAAACATTTATCAAAATCATTTTACAGTTAGATAAGTCTCCCATGACCATCACATATCTCCCTTCAGGATCCAATACTACATCTGATGCTACAAATGGTACTGTTCTATGTATGAGAATTCCCACCCCTCTAGTTTTCTTTGTAAAACTAGAATGGAACATTTGGCCAGTCCAGTCTTTTTGCAGCGAACTGATCCTTACTTAGTAAGTGGGTTTCCTGTAAAAATACTATTTTAGCATTTAGACCTGTTAGGTGAGAAAGTACTTTCTTTCTCTTTAATTCGTGATTCAGGCCTTTAACATTCCAGCTTACGAAGTTAACTGTCCCATCATGGAGACACTGATTCTGAGTTTTGGTGTCATATTATAGTCTTAACTGGAAGTGAAATAGTTTAGGTCTTAATTTCCTATTCCCCAAGAGTTGTTGCCATGCAGCTTATTATTACGTTGATAGTTATAATTATAAAGATTGAGATGATAGATTAGATATAGATCAAGCCTGCTCTCTTTCTCTTCCCCTTAACCCCCACCCTCCCTTTTTGCCTCCCCAGGTGAGGCTAAAACCCACTTCATGCAGTCCCAGTCCTCTGACATACCCAGAGACAGAGCACGTCCAAAGCACATCAAGCCCCCATGCAGTGGCGCTTTAAGGTTAAAAGATAGAGATATCTGTTACCAATATAGTCTTTAAAAGAGGAAAAAGAAAAAAAAAAAGAATTTTGCACTTAATATATATATATATATATATATACACATATACATACATATATACATATATATATATACATACATACATATACATATAATCTTCATCAATTTTAGTGCATTAAGATGATATCCCCAGATAATAAACCCAGGTGATGGTGTTAAAGATGTGTCCAAAACAAGCATAACAAGTCTTAATGCAGTAATAGCAATAACAGCAAACCAAGGGTATGATATTGAACAGTCTCATTTAGGGTACACATGAAATAATTAGAAAAGAAAAAAAAAAAAGAGGAGGAAAACGTAACTAAGCACAATAAAACATAAACATTTAGCGCCCTAGTAATACTAAGTAATGATAAGTAATAAGTAAGTAATAATAATATAAGAATATGAGAATATATGCTGATAAAAACCCGTATTTTAAAACAAATAGATCAGACAGTAGATTATTAATCCTAGCTTTATCATTTACCGCCATGACTCACAATTATGTATCAGAATAGTCCGGGATCAGCTTTCTTAACTCATTTTCTGCCTCCTCCTTGCTAGCGAAAACATAGAAATGACCCTGCCATTCCACTTTCAGTTTTGCGGATACAGGAGGCCGTATTTGACATTGGCTTGCCGTAGCGCTGTTTAATATTATAGAAGGCGCGTTTATAGCTGTTGCTGGAGAGAAGTCAGGGAAGACGAATGTGGCAATCTTCATATATAATATCTTCCTTTTTTTCCTGAGGAGTTCCATCACCTCTAACTTAAATGATAATCGTTCAAAGCGAACTATAAAAGATCTTGGTCGGGGTCTGACGGTGTTTGATCAGCGCTGACGCTGTAAGCCGCTGCTATCTCAGATTCTGCTTTAAAGTCGCCCCGATTATTTTAGAAAAAGTTCAGTTGCGAATTTCACGGGTTTAAACTTTCTCGATTCTCCGGCAGCCTTCAATTCTGACATTATACCTTCTATTCCCATCTTCTAAAGCAGCCAGTCTGTCTCCAAGTTTTTCTCCGAGTTTTTACATTCAACTGACATTTACTGCTCTTTCCTCGGCACTGGCAGCTAGATGTTCGCTATTTCGATCCGATTCGTGAATGTCTCACTAAGATGCTCCAATCGATCAGCAAGCGTGCTCAGTTTAACTGAGTTTTTCTCAATGCGCTCTTCAATTTTACCCAGCACCTGTCGAAGTTCAAGTTGTACCTCTTGGCAGCCTTTCATTTGCCTGTTGGATTTCCTGTTTTAATTCCTGTTTCAGTCTCTCAGTGCCTTTGCCGTTGCTTTCTCATTAGCCTTCTCGCTTTTCTTTATATCTTGCCTGAGCTCAGCGAGCAACACTTTCAGTTCAGATAGCTGAAATGTGCCTTCTTGTGCCGTAGATGAAGCAGCAGACTCTGCTGAAGCCGGTGTCCCCGCTGCTCCAGTCCCGCGTGATTGCGTAACTGAAGCCGCGGACCTCCCGCCTTTTCCAGTTTCAGGTAATCCTCTCCAATCGGCGAGCTATCCACATCTGCACTCACGATCGCACCTTCGCTCCCCTTTTCGCTCTCAGCCGGCGACGATGTAGCGGACCGTGGTCCCGAGGAGTCTGTACTTTCGCCCATCTGATCCAGGTCTGTCTCTGAGAGGCCGTATCTCGAACTAGGGCTTGCTGATCGCAGCTTGGATGTAGCTTTCGTCTTCGATTCTTTCGGACCCCCCTTCTTGTTGGCCATGTTTATATGTGTTTACATATACTGTAGCGGTCCCTCTCGGGTTGAATAAATACAGGATATCTCAGAATAATAAGCAAATAATATGAAAAATAGCACCACTGCTAGCGGAGCTCCACTTCAGACGTCCATCTCTCGCATCGGACGAGACCAACTCAGTGACTATATATAAATTTCATTAAAATATTTGTATACCAGGTAAATAATGAGATTAACTAAAGTAAGAATGACGCAGAGATTGTGAAATTGGTTGGGACAAAAACCTGCAGCCTTGGGTATACAATATTTGTTATTACACTTTACAAAAAATGAACACTCGTGATAAAGTGTGCTCAGTTTTATTTTTCAAAATCCTTGGTGTATGTTGAGCCAAAGTGCTTCATTTCAAAATAAAAATGGATTAAAATGGCAGGAAGTAGGAAATTCTTCTCCCTAGTGCATTTTACTTTATGCTTCCTTGTGTTTCCTTCATAGACTTAGGAACATTTAACAAGTATGGATTTCGAGCCATTTCTCTTTATGTTCATGTGCTATTCATGTACCACTTCTTTTTCACACTATTCAGCACCTTTCTCTGCCAAGTGCCTTAATAAGACTTGTAATGAGGTGCTTGTGATCACTGATAATTATCAAGGAAACACTCAAAATTGAATAAAATATTAATCTTAACTGTATGCAAGGATAGGGACTGTCATTTCTATGGGAGACATCAAGATTAAACCACAGTTTGCCATTACAGTACTTTCGCTCCACTCCAGACTGGTTAGTAAGTTCTGCTCTGGCAGCTATATACTGTAAAATGTAATGTTTTTTCTGTTATTTTTCTTGTACTAATATTATTATTTTTACTTAGCTAACACCTTTAACTAAAGAAGTAAAAATCAGTATACACAGAATATACTAGTGTGTGTAATTTAATAATAATAAAATAATAATAGGTTATTCATATGCTGAAGAATAAAATTAAGTCTTCAAGCTTGTGTTTATTGTGGAAATAACCTTTAACTGGGAGACACCTACAATGAAATGTAAGCTGTTCTACATCAAATCCAATTTATTGCCCCCTTTCAAACTTAACTGAACTTTAAATGTTCAGCTTTGTCATGGTTCCACTTGAGGTTTGTATTGAGCTTTTCTTAACTACAGTATGGTGAAATATCAAAAAAGGGAGTCACTGTTTTTTTGTTTCTGACCTTGACTTCACACTTCAGACAAAAAATGAATGTGTTTGATAGAGCTGCTTTGATAGCTGCCCTTTAAAATTGAAGGCCAGTTTAATGTGATCACACCCTATTGCATGCTATCACACCACCTGTGTATGATACATTACAATCCTCCTTTACCCTTCAAAACACTACATTTCTGTATTTGTACTTTATGCTTCTTTATCTGCATCAGCTGTTCTCAGCAATTTATAGGATACTGACACCAAAAAAGGCCATGATAGTTAAAAAACAAAAATTGGTGTATAAGTAGAGCAGCTCAGTCTGATATTAATAAACTGCAGACATATTGTCTTGAATAGACAAGATATAAACAGTGCAAATGAAGTGAAGACTCCTATTTACCAAAATGAAGCAAGACAAAGTATTTACCGTGGGCCATAAATATAAATAAGAACGAAGCAGAGGTCAATGCTGTCAATCGGACCTGAAGGATCACACTGGGATGTGGTAAAATGCTGTATGTGAAACATCAAGGTGCATACAAGTCACCATCATTTGAAAAGTGCTCCTATTGTGTAACTGTATGTCATAGATCTATGAACAGACATTCTCATATAGAGAAACACAGCAATGGCAACTGTTTCTGAACACAAAATCAGAGAATGATCACTGCTTCCTTTTCATTTCTGCATTACTGTCATAAGTATGAGTCTCAGGGCTGGAAAAATAGTCAGCTGTTAGAGGGCCATCAGTGAAAAAGGTCAACATCACTGAACATCTTGATGGAGGATTAAGACATAATACTTTGGCAAATACATGCTATGAAATATTGGCCCCATTCATCCGGTTAGAGAGCAAGCTTCAATTTTTTTGTTTTATGTGCTTTAAATGAGCCGATAGTGGTTCCTTTTCAGAACCTATTGTGGAAGACGAATGTTCTCTTCGTTCCCTTGTACTAATTCATGTCTGAGAAGTAAGCTTTACTAAACCATGTAATAGCTTTGTTTTAGCAAGCAGAAAAATATTTGTGCAAAGGACTCAAGGTCTGAGCATTCCACACATGAGTCTGCCTTATCACGTTTTCCCTTAGCTTACATCTGAACGCCATAACAAAAGGGGCCAAGAAATCAAGTTGCACAAGGGGCGTTGAAGGGGCTCAAGGATTGTGTATAATAAAGTGTTGACTGTTCCATTTTATAATGATATTAAATCACGCATTCTAGGGGTATAAAACTGGACCCCACCCAACAGACGGGGTTCAGAAGAACCCTGACGCTGTCATGTATATTTTATTGTCTGCTTTTCTGAAACTCTTCTCACTGTAACTCTGCAAAATAAAGCTGCTTTATAATTCCACCTGCTGTCTGGTCCGAAGTCTTCGTCCACACTATTTAATCAAGATGTAAATCTTGAACATTATATACAAGTTTGACAATTTTATACTATTCAAAGTGTACTGTACATAATGGTGTTCTCAGTTTCTTAGGCTTTAGTTTAGTTTAGTTTGTCTATTTTTGCTCTATGTGAACAATACTACAGATAACTTTAGAAATACTTTACTCTTTCTGTCTTGACTATATGCTGGAAATGTATTCAAGCAGACTTTAAAGATTCACTTTCCACTGTGCCTTCCTAAACTCCAACCTAAGAACCTGGTTATCATTATTTAGCCAGGTCTGAAGTCTAGCTTTACATCCCCTAAGTTTAACAGGAGCAACAGCGTCCAACATATCACAACAGGTAAAATTAAACAGAGTAACCAAATCCCATAAAGTCAAGAACGGGCTTGACATTTCAATAGCAATGTTATGAACTAAGAAAGATTAAAAAAACTGACTGACAATATAAGTGTTTTTCAGAATAAGAATAGCAATATGTCGCATGAGGTTTGAGAGAACTGCAAGAAAGAGCAGCATGAAACGTAACTGATAGAACTGAACATATCATTTATCACAGCACTGCTAACAAGAAAGTCTATAATGAGAACACAAGATCAAGTGTATGCTGACTGTATGCTCATATCTATGGGTAGCACTCAGAACTGACTAAGATTAAATGTTTATATCAATTGCAAAAACTCTCTGAATACAAGTGCAACATGTTGTATATGGATATTAAAAATCACAAAGAGTCAAAAGATTATCACAAGTAGGTATAATAAAATCTAAAAAGGAAGATAATTTGTAAATAAATCCCTTGTGTGGTTTATTCCGCCTATACTCAAGTGCACACAAAACAGCGCACACCAATTCAATTAGCTGCATCTCAAAGCTTGAATAGTGATGAGCAGACAGTAGCTGACATGTAATATGATTCTTAAAACAGGAGGTAATTTTTTACTACAAGCAACAGTCATAGGGGAACTGTAAAAGCTACCATCGATAGGAGACAATTGGGAATGGCAGCTAAGTTTGCTGGGTATAAACCACATTGCGGTCACAAATAAAACATTCCATCTATGATATACGAAATACTTATGAAAAAGAAAAGTCTTGTGTTGAGGAGATGATGGAAATTTTGGGACTACAGGCGAGGTGTTCAAGGGGGTACCTAAAAATTCCAGGAATTGTTTAAATAAAAACATTTATCATCAGTTTTAGTCACCTTCAAAATATTGTCATTGAGATGTAAACCTTGTACACTGAAGTTGTGAAGTGCCTACAGGAAAGCATCAGAAAAAACGTCTGGAGACGTAGTGCACCTAAAACAGGATTTTGAACAATGATAATGTATCTGCACACACTGTATTTAGAGCCAAAGAGTTTTTCACCAAAAAATAATTTGGTTATTGTTTCACACTCATTATTTGCCAATTTTCTCTCCCCATGACTTCTTTTTCTTCCCAAAATTAAAATTGAAGAAGATTTGTTACTATTTTAGAAATCCATGGAAAAAGAAGGAGGCTCTGGACATGGTGGCCAAAGTTGATTTCAGGAAATGTTTCCAGGAATTTGAGAAATGCTGGGATGGGGCATCTGTATAAAAGTTTTATAATAGTATTTTTTAACAATTCCTGGAATTATTGGGTCCCCTCATATTTTTGCCTCTAGAGAGCAAAAGAAGTGAAACTTAATTGCAGGTGCTTTTTCTTGCAAATAACAAGTAAGGGGAAAAGACAAAGGCAAGTCAACATTTGAACTGCCTTTTTGGTTTTTACAGTACATACTATAAAAAATGTACTTTTATTTTAATGCTGCAAAATGTTTAATGCTCACCAGGCAAGATTGTCATTATTTTTACCTAATTTAATTTTGCTATTTCTAGTAGGCCAGGAGAAAAAAAATTGTTAAGGGAAGATCTAGAGAATTTTGATGAAGATGCCTTTGAAACCCAACAACATTATTAATTGTGTGGAAAATGTTTTATTTGTTGTGCTAGATGCAAGTATCTAATGAGGATCTGCAGAACCATAGCATAACCAATGTCCACCTGCTTTTTTAGTTCCAGATGACCTCCCTCGGTTGCCTGCTGACAAAGAAAATGTGAACAACTAGAAATCTTGTTAACCAGACCAGAATATGCACATACATGCGAGAAACTGCAGTGAAAGTCAATGTCCAAAACTCAGAGAAGCCACCGCCAAAACCAAACAACCAAACAAGGACTGACTTGAGTTATTAACTAGAGGATGTATTGTCACCATGATCAAGATGCTACAAATGTAAACAAAGATCAAATTGTGGAATGGTATGAGTTGTGAACCAGAAAACATAAAATGATGAATCCTTAATCCTGGATGCAGCATAAAAAGGCACACAGTTGTATAGCAAAGCATCCATAATGTGGCGTTTGGGGACTTTTGGGAGGCTGTTCCTAGTAAAAGTACACTGTGTCTTAGTAACACAAAATGATGTGTGACAAAATGGTGATGTGACACACTTAAGATTAAACATTAAAAAAAATTCTCCTGGTTGCAAAGTAAATTATTAATACAAAACACTCCTGTATTAATATTTCTCTCAATATTGAAGTTTTGCAAGACCACACAACAGAGTAATGATAAGCATCTATATGTAAAACAGGCTGTCACAATGCGTAACATTAGCTAGCATTGAAATTACCAAATACAGTAAACTCTTCCATATAATGCACGCATAACCTACCATTTTAGATGCTAAAAATTGGGGTGCATATTATACACAAGACATAATTTAAAGCAATAGTTTCTCATAAATTAAAATGAAACGTCCCATTGCTCTGTGCAGTGCTCTGTCGTTGTGTGTTAGTTGTCTCTTTGGGGACAGGGGAGGGAATGGCGGTAAGCGTGGGTGGGCTGTTTTCTGAAAAGCACAGAAAGCAATAGTTTCATACATAAATCAACATAAAATGTCTGTTGCAGCTTTGTATCTACCCCACTGATTTTGACATCTCTGGCTGAGCCACAGGCTGCCAGGCCGTTGTGAATGGGCAGAGGCACAGAGATTACATTGTGATGCAATCTGGTTTGACAATACAATACAATACAGTTTATTTTTGTATAGCCCAAAATCACACAGGAAGTGCCGCAATGGGCTTTAACAGGCCCTGCCTTTTGACAGCCCCCCCCTTGACTCTCTGAAGACAGGAAAAACTCCCAATAAAACCTTGGGAAAAATGGAAGAAACCTGGGAAAAGGGAGTTCAAAGAGACCCCTTTCCAGGTAGGTTGGGCGTGCAGAGGTGTCAAAAGTAGAGGTCAATACAATACAATATCACAACAGAACAATTCCTTAAGACAGCATAATAAAAATTTTAAATTACGGTTTAACAGTAGATGATAGACATAATTAGGTTTGGATATTTTAGATCTGGGGACCTCATCCATCTAGCTGCATCTCCATTTGCATGCCAGCTGAAACATTGTCCATGAAAGGGCCCTCTTCCCATGTTCTTTAGTCCTCCATCGGATGACTTTACCTTCGGCAAACAACTTGGCAGGTGGGCGTGCCAGGCCACATTTGGTCCGGAAAAAAAGA
>NW_024383970.1:0-6927 GCF_016835505.1 Polypterus senegalus
GGACTGCCTCCCTGGTTAACAGCCGGGAGGCCGCATTCCGAGCCCATGGACATGGAACCTGCGCCGTTGGGGAGCTTCCACTAACCAGGCCCGTGGCTCCAGCTCCGTTGGTAGCGGCTGGCGCTGCTGCAGGGCCTGAGCTGGCGTTCATTCCTGCGCACGGTGCCAGGCCCTGTCCCTCCTATTGGATCTTGAATCCTGCCTGCTACTTGTAAAAGACCGGGAGACAGTAGCAAGGGTTGGGGTTTTTCCCGGCCCTTATATTGTACAGAAAAATTAAACAGGTCAAATCAAAACAAAAAAGTTCATATGTACCCGACTCTGGCGTCGCGCATTTTATTGGGGAGGAGCGAAGTGGGGGAATGTGGAAGGACGCAAGGATGGGAAGGTTTGCGTCAGGGCAAATGGCGGAGGAAGGCGGAAATGCTCCGGTCATCCAATGCCTATGGTCGGGGTCTTTTTGCCTATGAGGAAGCAGAGGGAAAAGTTAATACCCACCATTCCTGGGGATGGTTTCCCAGGTGCTGTCAATCAATCATGACTCCCTACTAGCGTCGTGAAATATATATATATATATATATATACACATGTACACAAACACACACACTATATCATACTGTATGTTTATATTATTGTATATCTAGAAACAATATAGCGCCCCCCCTTTTAGAACAAAAATTCTTTAACACATCTGCATAGTAAGTTTTTGTTTACTCCTTGCCAGGCTTTTTAAGTTTTGTCAAAATGAAATCATGTCAGGGTTGCGCAATGACATTCAGCTTCTACTTACGTAACAACAACAGTGTGACTTTTGCTGTGCTGGCTATGTCTTTGTTTTTCTGAGGAATGATTTGTAGGTCTTTAGCCAATATATTCAAACTTGTTTTTTTTAATGGTAGGTGATGCAGAAAACCAAGTGGAGATGGAAGAGAAAACACGACTCATCAACCAAGTACTGGGAACTCCAACATACCTTGGAAGGTTAGAATCATTTGCATTTTTGTTTAACTTGAATTTCTTGAGGTAAAAAGCACAAACTGAACTGGTGTAGGCATTATTTAACTTTTTAGTGTCTTCAAACAGTGCATGGTATAAAGCAGTTAATTTTTGTCCCTTAACAATTAATGCTCACATTCTGAGAGAGGGTTTGGATTTTGGGCATACCATCATGCTAGTCATCTTCATGCATTCCTCAGTTGCCATATTAAAAAGGGCATGCACTTTGTTTGGTATGGCAAGGATTCACTGGATTTTTGTAGCATTTCTTTCACTGCCACATTTTTATCTCCCAAGTGGGTGGAGTATAATTTTATTCATGAATCTTTATTCATTGGACAACTAAAGCCCTTCTCAGTATGCAAGAAGACTTTCCCTTTTTTTCCCTCCGACCCTAACCATTAATGGCCCAGGTGTTCTCTACTCAAGCTTTTACAAACACCATCAACTGCCACAGTAAGTAATCATCAGAGCACTGCAGTCAGAACAGAATGCACCCAGAATGCAAATGATTTTCAAACTTAAATGTGTGAAAAGTTGCTTATCTAAGAATATGCCTTACATTAGAATGCCGGGCCATTTCTAGCACAGGAGATTAGGAACTGCATTTAGGATTTAACCATGTCATTATTTGCTGATATGTTTTGGTCTAACAGGCTATTGTTTTGCTGTTGATTTTGATGGAAATTAGACATATGTGCAATATGTATGATGACCATTTAGAATAACGTACGCACACATTAATCTTTCCAGATTTTTATTGAAAAAGTCAATGTAAAGCGTGGGGGATAGGAGGTTGGTTGACAAAGTTGACATCAAAGTAGAAGGGTGAAATGTTTTCTAAACCTCACTAGAAGGTGTCTAGAGTAGTTATTTGATTTTATTTGTTAAATGTCATGTAGAAATATTTATGACCAGAATTTCACTCTTTCCTGTAATGGACAGGGTTGACCTTCAGTTCAGAAGCAGCTTTAACCCCAGTTCATTTCCACCTAAACAGACAGTCCTTTTAAATTTGTCTCTGATAATGTAATGTAAATTTTATTCTTTTCTGCAGCTATAAAAGTACACCTTTTTTCCATAAATAGTGTCAAGTTTTAGAAAACCTGTTCTATACTGAATATCATATTCATAGCATACATCCATGTGTTCTGTAGTCTCGATCATTATGTTTTTTAACTAGTTTTCTCCCTAGAATAAGTTTCCCGTAATTGGTTAGAAATTGCATACATGCATGACTAATTTTTTGTTTTGATTTGTTAATTTCTGTGAGAACTATTTTAATGCATAAATCAATTTAAGATGGATGGGAATTTTCAGTGGCATCATTACTGATGCTTTAAACACAGTAAAATAGAACAAAATAGAAAGTGAAACTGGCTTTACCTAATGTGAAAATTAGAAATGAGGCTATAGAGCAGAACACCTGAGACTCGTGGTTTATCAAGACACAATGCCATAGTAAGAAGTAACCTGAAAAGCAGCATCTAAAGAAACAACATTGACTTGACCTGCTTTGTTTTGGGACTGCCCAAAAAACACCAGCACAGAAGTTTCATTTTGGGTGTAATGCGAAAGCTTTGTAACAGCAAGACGAAATGTGTCTTTCCCACAGCTACACTAGCTGACGTGGACTTGACATGTGCTGTGTTTCCTTTAGTATGAATTAGTCCATTGGTATGGTCTCATAGTCGGTCCAAATTCTGCCCTGTATCTCCACAAAACTGCAGCAGTGCACTAAATCGTGTTTGGTGTTTTGTGGTAAACGGAGTAGTGATGTCATTGTAAATGAAAAAAAGAAACTGTCTAATTAGAATGGGGGCAGCTACTCACACCCAGGGTGCATTTGACCTTTCATGAAGGCCTTCTTTAAGCTGTAGCAGACACAAGTTTCATTAATTGAAAATACATTTCTTGCATTCAGTTCAACCTTTTTATCAGGTAAATAGCAGAAGAGCAGCAAGCCACTTAGATGTTTCTGCCTGGTTTTCTGTTTAGCCATATTTTTTTTCCTTTTTATGGTCTTTTTGTGGCACTGCTTACAGACCGGGTTTCCCGATCTATTTGTAATAGTTGAGGGGATGCAAAATAACGGAATTTTAAAACAAAATCGGGATTTCTTGAACATTTCCAAAACTTAATCACCCTCAAAATAATCTCCCTGAGGGTGCAATACATTGTCCCGCCACTTTTTCCATTGTTCAAAACTGTTCTGAAACTCTTGAAAAGTGATGCCTTATGCCTTTGTTGTTTGCTTGACCTCCTTACATCTTGAAAACACTTTTCTTTAAGGGCCCTCTTCTTTTCTGTGAAATAAGAAAAAATCACATGGGGTAGAAAACCATTGGATCCCGTTTTTCATGAAAACAGAGCGACACTCAATGCTGTGTGGGGGAGCGTTGTCTGATGGAGAAGCCGAGTTTGGGTTGTTTTCCTCACTATGTACGCAAATCACTTGAGCACTTTAAGGTAAAAACCTTTCGGGCCTAGCGCTTCTTCTTCTTGAAAGTCTCTCAAAGCATGGGGACAGCTTCTGCTGCCATTTTCCCCAAAAGGGAAAACAGAACTTATGAAACACATTAACCTTTCAAGTCTGCAATCACAAAATCACCGAATTGTAACAGAGGCTCAAGAAAACAAATTACGCTGATCTCACAGACCTTTACCCAAGGATGCCACATGGTCAAATGATGCAGAGGAGTTAGTACACGCACTAGCAAGAACGCAGAACAAACACCCCTCCAACCTCCAGAAAAACATTCTCATTTTTTTTGGGGTCCCCAACTGTACACGTGAACTGTGAATTGCAGAATACCTTAGAACCCTTGGTGACATTCTTAAAATTTTAAGAGAACCTGGTGTTTTGAGACACTATATGTGTGGTGCTCTTTGACTAAACAAAGTAGGGACTGGTGCCTCAGAGTGTCTTTCAGGATACAGTGATTGGATTAAGAGGTACTTCAGAAAAGCACTTTGTAAAGTTAATTTTTGTGTTTTTTGTTTTTCTTTGAATAAAAGATTTGTCTCACGAGTAGATGCAGTAAAGAAGAAAACCCGAAGCTCAAAATCGGAAAATCAAGTACTTGGCAATACATCGGAAAACCTCATGTCTGCCTCCAGTGTCTTCCAGACAACCCACACAAAAAGCGAAGTGAATGCCTCTAATGTACACCCCCATTAAAGGGCCAATGTTTAATTTTCTGCCATTAAAATGCACATCATTATTTATTTAGTGTTTCCTTTAAAGGTGTTTTATCTTTGCCCTTCACGTCCCATTCTTGTAAGCAAAATCACATTGTGTTTATTGGCTTACAAATCTTTACCTGTTTAATGTTTTCCAAGTGTCCTGATGATTTAAGTTCTTTTCCTTTTAAGGTGTCCCCTCTCATCGGTTCCATTTCACTGTCCCAGAATTGGCTCAGGGCCCATAGTTTTCACACATGGCTTTGGAAAGAGCCAGCCAGGAAATAAAATAAAAATAAGGACTGGCTGCATCCATACCGCCTATAATGGCCCCTGCTGTTACAGTAAGTCAGTCAAGTTTAGCATTTCAAGTACTGCAGATACAAGCACGACTGGGAGCGTGGAAGGCCAAAAGTGTCCATCTTTCATAGCAACTTTGTAGTAAGCTAGCAGTTCAGATTCCCAGTACAACTGACTTGTGCATGAAGCTTCGATGAATAATTGCTATGGCAGGTTGGCCCCACGCAGCACCTCTCCAGCCCGGACAGATGCCTTGAAAACAGAATGCGACAAGGTGACTGGGTAAGCCGGGCAATTTTTAGTTCAGGCTGTGCTTGATATTCTCTTCCTCCTTGCCCCCAATGTCTTTTGAAGGATGGAAAGCCTTACTAGGGTATCACATGGCTGCCATATGACAACTGTAAGTGGTGCCCGGCAGAGAGCATCCCCCACAACAAGTGCAGTGTGTTTCGTAATTTCATGAGTTACTACAGTTGCCATCTCCTTGACCTTATTTGTTTTTTATTGAAAATTTGTACATTTGTACATATTATATCACAAATATACTTTAACTTATTACAGAATTAAATCGGGTTTAGGAAAGATTTTTGTTTTCATCAAAGCCTTAATTCAGGACTATGCTGAAAAAAGGCAACTTGTAATTAATGTCTTAGATTCCTTTAAATGTTCATTTTTGAATTATGACTTAAAGTAGTGAAAAGTGCTGTAAACTGTCATAGTCTTAACAGTGAGGAATAATAATCGTTTTGACATTCTAACCCGCAGGTTACTTTTAAGTACTTATGATGATGAAAGAGAATATTGTCTGATCGGTCATGAAAATCTATACAAAACAGGTTTGCCTTTTAGAGCTCAGGTTTAAACCCCAGAATTCTCAGTCGGGCTGTGTTTGGTCTAGGGCCTCCCAGAACACAACTGGGCACACGCTCGGGTACTAGCAGATCAGACTGTCACGTTTAGTTATGGGGTTTGAGGATGAGGATGCTGGGTGTCCCCATTTAAATTTTTTTTTTTTCTTTGTTATCAAAATCACTTTGGGATATCAACCCTTCGTGGTGGTAGCAAGGCATTGATCAATAATGAAAAGCACAGGATTCAGTTTCAACTTGTTCAAATTGTACAATTTCCTTTTTATGTTCAGGTGGGGGGTCTAAAACCAAGTCTGCATTCTCCTCAATTTAAATGCTAAGGGAAATTTCAGTGACAGACCCTACATTGGATGATGACGCTTGTCAAGGATGTTACTATTTTATGTTGCCATCAGATAATTTTAGTTTAAAAAATGTTTTGATGTGTCTGTGAATTTAATGTACAGGCTTTCAAATGGTCAACAAAGTTGAACCAAGTAAGCACTGATGGAGTAATCGTATTTAATTTAGAAAGATTCAAAGGGGCAGTTCTGTTTTGTTTTCACTTGAGAGAGGGTCTCATCAAAAGGTTTTACTTTTTCATTTCACTGTAATTATTGCATCTTGCTTGAAATGCTAATATTCTTTTTATATTACACAATAAATAATAAACCTGATAAACCTCAAATATTTGTTTGTTTGTTTGTATTCATTTTTCTGTCCATCATTTGCTGCAGGGTTCAAGCTCCCGTTCGGGGGGGCTGTGGCTTTTCATTCTTAATTGGTGACCAGTAAACATAATGCGGAGAAGCCGTCCCTGGTAGACTTGCTAGGTTTTTTTCTTCCTTTTCCATCTCCAAAAATAAAGAGATCCAAAGCAAGCCAACAGTTAACCAGCAACTCAAGGGTTTCAAACAGTCCTGAGGCCACCGTTTCACTCCATCCAATATCCCATTTAGCCGGTAATGAAACCCATTATTGTAATTCTGTAGCCACAGTCATTTTCAAGCCATTTCCTTTTTCTGAGATCAACATCCAAGTATTTTTGGGACCACATCACAATATCTTTTTCATCAGATATTTTAATGATATAGATATTGTATGAATGACTCCAATGCAAATGGGATCTCGATCATCCTTTGGCTTTCCTTACATCTCAGAAATGAAATGATTAAAACCAAAGTCAGTTAAAATCACAGCAACAAGAGATGCTCAAAAAGTGTGTGCACTTTTTAATTAACTATTTAGTAAGAATTTCAAAACAAATTACATCCGTTACCTAGTCACCATCCCTTTGTGATCATTTTTACTGGGGTTTTACAACTTTTTAAAGCAAACAGCAAAAACCTTCTTTTTGCATTAATCAGGTTCCAGGGGTTTTTTCTTCATTCCTCGTGGTCTGGCTGTAGGGGACATCCAGAGTGCTCTGCATCCATCACACTACTATTTGAAATTTAATCATGAGAAACTTCGAGAGACTTTCCCCTACTGAGCACACATGCAGACATGATTGTGCTCCGCACCCTTCACCCAAAGGATGCGAACGCTTCCTCTTGGGTATTTTTAAGTCGCAGCCATCTACTGACAACACAAAAGGGGG
>NW_024383971.1:0-26359 GCF_016835505.1 Polypterus senegalus
GGGACACTATGTGTTGCAGGCCTTGGTATTTTGTCAGTGCAAATAATCTATGTGACCATCTAAACCTCTCAGTTGCCCGCTTCATTCTAAGGGCAGATTTCACACAACCGTTTAAAATGTTTCTTCACTAAAAGAACAACAAACAGATAGAATTAAAGGCCAAGTAGTGAGATTAATAGATAATCAAAAGGCATTATGTAATTAATAGATTGATAGATAGATAATCAAAAGGCATTATGTACAGTAATTAATAGACTGATAGATAGATAGATAGTCAAAAGCATTATGTAATAGATAGATTGATTGATAAATAGATAATCGAAAGGCATTATGTAATATATGGATAGATAGATAGATAGATAATCAAAATGTAATTAATAGATTGATAGATAGATAGATAGTCAAAAGGCATTATGTAATTAATAGACTGATAGATAGATAGATAATCAAAATGTAATTAATAGATTGATAGATAGATAGAAATGGTACTATATGATAGATGGATAGATGGATAGATTGATATAAAAGGCACTATATAATAGATAGATAGATAGTGTAGTAGGCAGGGTTAGATGGATTAGATAGATAGATAGATGTGTAAGGCACTATATAATAGATAGATAGATAGATAGATAGATAGACAATACGCAAAATGTCGTCCACAGAGTGTGTTGCTTGTGTTGATCTCTCGCCAGATGTCGATGCCATTTTAGAGGTTGTTTGCACTTCGGTTCTCATGTGTGGGCCAGCAACCGAGGTCAAATCAATCAAACAATCTTTCCTTCTATCAAAGAGAGTCAAACTAAAACATAACAGCGAGTTTTGTTGCCGTTTACAGCTGATTACCATCCTCTACCCCATAATATTTCAACAAAGTTGACATCCGCCCTCAAAGAGTTAACAGGGATGGGTGGATGGTATTGATGGATGGTACTTTGTTACTAACCATTGCCTATTCTGTTTCTCTTCTTGGTACTCAAATATGGCGCTTGGTGCCACAGCCCACCTGCCAAGTTGTTTTGCCTGCCTAAGGTAAAGTCATCCCTGATCGCAGGAATCGTCGGGTAGAGGGGTCTTTTCACCCAATTGACTGGCCCAGCGCTGACTCAGCTGTGGAATGGCCAATAGGGGGAGGCAGCTTGATGGCTGAGGTCTCAGGACTCTGAACAAATCCAAATCATATTGTGTGATATCATCCATCCATGCATTATCCAACCCGCTATATCCTAACTATATCATTGACTGTTGAATTCTGCTCTGTACTTGTAATATTTCTGTTGCACTCTTATATTGTATTGAGGATGACTTGTGTTCTGTTCTGTGTATTGTGTTGTATTTACCTCTTCTTTTCTTTTGACACCCCCGCACGCCTAGCCTACCTGGAAAGGCGCCTCTCTTTAAACTGCCTTTCCCAAGGTTTCTTCCATTATTTTCCCGACTTGCATTTTTTGGGAGGTTTTCCTTGTCTTCTTAGAGACTCAATTGTCAAAAGGCAGGGCTTGTTAAAGCCCCATTGGCACTCCTTGTGTGATTTTGTATTGTATTGTATTGAAGGCACTGAAGAAATTTAAAAAATGCAAGTTTAAGTGTGGGGCTTGGAGCAGGGATGAGGCAGCCTCACTAACCACTGCACCGCCATGCTACCTTAAAGATTCTGCTAAGCCCATGTGTTCTCAGTAGATCACAGGTATTAGAGCAGCTAAACATCTGAGAGTCTCCAATTGATTCTGTTCTATTCTCCGAGATTTTCTCCGCTTTTCCTTCTAGCTGTTGCTATATTGTACACTGTATACTCCTATATTTAAGCTCTTACTCATGTGCATGCTTTTTATAATTCAGCAATCTGACATGTGAAAGAACAGCTAAAGCATCAAATCATCTAAATGAAAATGCCGGTGTTTTGTACATTCATGTAATTCTTGAACTGATTACGCTTGATTGGAGGCAAAAAAATAACATAAGCTAAGAACAAGATAATGAATACTTTTGGACATGGCTAATGGTGTTAATTATCATCTAAATGTAATAATCCATCAATCCATTTTCAAGTCAGTTTTTCAGATGTTGGTGTCAATAAGCTGATCTGAGTGGAGCGCCTTTAACTTTTTTTTCTTCCGGAAACAGCTTCTAGAATGCCAGGTGCTCCCACGCCAGCCCAGCTGTGAGATATAATCTGATGAGCACCATTGTCATTGCCTTTGAAGCTGGGGAGGTGACACAGAGGCTCCTCAAAGCCATTTTGGGCTTTCACCAGCTTATCTGAGTCCGACAGTCCACCCTCGGCTCATCTTCTGAAGTGGGCCTGGTATCCATGCTTAGCATGAGGAACTATCTGGCACTATTTGCAGCTACTTCTGCTAAAGCAGATTTGAAGTGCTACATCATACCATTGCAAAGATGATATAAAGTGAATAAGAGTGCAATTCAGATTTACAGTTTGGCCAATTTAAAAGCACAATCAGAAAGAAAAAAAATCGCTACGTCCATCTTGTACTTCCATGTAAATTCGACTTTAGTGATACGGCAGGAAGTCACTCAACTGAAGATTTACAATAACAATAGATGCTACGATTTCTACTTGGAGTAATGAGAGTAGACAGCATTAGGAATGAGTATTGTCTCACACACAAATGCATGGGGGTGTAGTCAGTGGGCCTTGACTAAATGTGGTCAGGGGTTGACAGAGTGCACTAACACCTCATCCCATCCCTCTGCCGATCCTCAGAAGGAAAGCCTGTCTACTTTGTAATCCCAATCCTCAGACAGACTTCACTTCTGGTCCCAGTCCCAGTCCCCACCCTGTTCCTGACCTCACTTCCGCCACAGCCCACCTTGGTCACACCTCTTCCTCTTGTCCAGCTATAAAGGCAGCCATTTTTCTTTGTTAGTTTGTCCCATCTTGGTATGACGATGTGGGTTCGCTGCATGCTCCCATCTCACTTCGGGAGCCCCGAACCCGACACCGTTGGTAATGTTACCGATGAGCACGGCAGTGAGGCACAACAAATAGAGCAAGGGGATGGTGTAAAAGTGCCAAGTGCTTTTATTAAAAATCAATAAATAAAACAATGTTCAAATAAATAGTGCAGTGCCTTCCAAAAAGTCATTAAATAAATATTCCATTAAACAATGGAGGTTAAAACACCATAGAAAAAACGGCGACGCAGGTTAAAACAAAGCTGGAAGTAGTCTTTTTAAATGCACAAAGCCGGACTCTTTTACCTGGCGGCTCCCCTGCATCTACCATCTGGGCTCTGCAACAGGAGAGTCGCTCTTCTGCAGCAGCTGACCTACTCTGCCTATTTCTACTGGTTGGTTCACCTCACCGATCCCTGGCTCTGATAGGCTCCACTAAACAGTGACTTGGGATCCCCAATGACCAGGGCTCTCACGCTGGGAATCCACATCCCAAGTCCCGACTCCTGCTGCCTTCCCCGCCTTACTGCCAGCCGTCCTTCTTCACCGTCACTCCAGCTCCTTGTTCGGCTCAGCTGGAGCGACCGTTTCCTTCTGCCCCACCGACCGTTGGCCAAATACCCCTGTTTGGGCTCGCTGTCCAGCTGCCTGCGAGCACACGCTCACTCACTCACACTGGTTCTCTCTCTCCATACTACTTCCTGCAACCTCCGTCTCTCTCTCTCTCTTTTCTTTCTCTTCCTTTTTTTCTCCCTCCTTAGCCTCCTCACGCTTCTATTTATGAAGAGGACGTGGCAGCTGTGGCAAATCAGCAGCCCCGGAAACAATCACGGATGTGGACGGTTTCTCACCTGTGCACTCAGGTGAGAATCGGCCACACCATGAATTCCCTGGAATTGCTTCAGCCACTCAACCCCCATGCTGCAAGCGCGGCGATTATTTATTTAAAAGTGGCCACTTGATGTGAGCTGTGGACCCGCTATACCACACTTGGACTCAGTCTTAAGTGATTACTCAGTCAGCAACAACAACAACAACATTTATTTCTATAGCACATTTTCATACAAACAGTAGCTCAAAGTGCTTTACATATTAAAGAATAGAAAAATGAAAGACACAATTATAAAACAAAATAAATCAACATTAACATCGAATAAGAGTAAGGTTCAATGGCCAGGGGGGACAGAAAAACAAAAACTCCAGACGGCTGGAGAAAAATAAAATCTGTAGGGATTCCAGACCATGAGACCGCCCAGTCCCCTCTGGGCATTCTACCTGACATAAATGAAACAGTCCTCTTTGGATTTAGGATTCTCACGGAAGGGCTTGATGATGATGATGGTCACGTAGACTTCTGCCTTTTAATCCGTCCATCATTGTTGGTGCATCATGAAGCTTTGAGTAGGTTGTGGTGGCGCAGGCCACCACCACAAAGAAACCAGAAAAAGAAACAGAAAAGAGATTAAGTTAAATTAAGATTAAAATGAAGTTATAAAAAGGCCATGTTAAAGTAACGTGTTTTCAGCAGTGTTTTAAAGTGCTCTACTGTATCAGCCTCAGAATTCCTATTGGCAGGCTATTCCAGATTTTAGGTGCATAACAGCAGAAGCCGCCCGCCTCACCACTTCTTTTAAATTTTGTTCTTGGAATTCTAAGGAGACACTCATTTGAGGATCTGAGGTTACGATTTGGAATATAAGGTGTCAGGCATTCGATATATAAGATGGGGCGAGATTATTTAAGGCTTTATAAACCATAAGCAGAATTTTAAAGTCAATCCTGAATGACACAGGTAACCAGTGTAGTGACATCAAAACTGGAGAAATGTGTTCGGATTTTCTTTTCCTAGTTAGGATTCTAGCAGCTGCGTTCTTCACTCGTTGCAAACGATTTATATCTTTTTTGGGTAGTCCTGAGAGGAGTGCATTACAGTAATCTAGTCGACTGAAAACAAACGCATGAACTAATTTCTCAGCATCTTTCAGTGATATAAGCTGTCTAACTTTACTTATGTTTCTTAAGTGAAAATATGCTGTCCTAATGATCTGATTAATATGTGACTTAAAATTCAGATTACAGTCAACAATCACCCCTAAGCTTTTTACCTCCGTCTTGACTTTTAATCCTAATGTATCCAGTTTATTTCTAATAGCCTCATTGTATCCATTATTGCTGATCACTAAGATTTCAGTTTTCTCTTTATTTAACTTGAGAAAATTACTATTCATCCATTCTGAGATACCAGTCAGACATTCTGTTAGTGAATCAATAGAATCAGGGTCATCAGGAGCTATTGATAAGTACAGCTGTGTGTCATCAGCATAGCTGTGGTAGCTCACGTTGTAACCTGAGATAATCTGACCTAACGGAAGCATGTAAATCGAAAAGAGCAGCGGACCCAGGATAGAGCCTTGTGGAACACCATATCGGATATCATGTGTCTTCGAGTTGTAATTACCACAACTAACAAAGAATTTTCTCCCTGTCAGGTAGGATTCAAACCAATTTAAGACCCTGCCAGAGAGGCCCACCCATTGACTAAGGCGATTTCTAAGAATGTTGTGATCAATGGTGTCAAATGCAGCACTCAGATCTAAGAGGATGAGAACAGATAAATGGCCTCTGTCTGCATTTACCCGCAAATCATTTACTACTTTAACGAGTGCAGTTTCTGTGCTTTGATTTGTTCTAAAACCAGTCAGGTATAATAATCACCGGTCTACAAAAAAACTATTTTTGTTTGATTCTGAGAACTTAAGAGCAGCTCTTTATTAAGATTTTTACACTGATTTCATATATGACATCGGAATTAAGCCAGCATGTCAGGCTTTTGAAATACACATCACTGAAGTTTTGACACTTTTGAATGTCAATATAATATATCAACACAACACAATATCTGGAGGTTGGACACTGTCCCACCAAAATTGTTTTGATGTGTTTATTCTGAAAACAAACCAGAAGACGGCACCAGAGACACGTTAAAGCGTATTTACGTCAATTTACCTCAAAATAAAAGTGAGGTCAGCAAGCCCAACAATGTTGGAGGCCCTCGTTTTTTGCGCTCGTACTGCACATCCGTCTCTCTTTGCAAGAACCAACAGTAGTCACCCATCAGGCAGGGAGTGAATTTTCCCCGATATCAGTTTTCCATCACCTTTATATCTTGATGAACTCATCGCTGACATTGCCCAGATTTGGTGGAAAAAAGTCGAGATGAGAATGTAAAAAATGCGTCTTCAGTGACATTCGGGCTCCCGTAAGCTGATACGCTTTCATGCAGGTTCTCCACAAGCTCAGCGTTATTCTCTGCTCTGTGATTGCCAAGAAACTTCTGGACAACCCGTAAGAATGAGGGTGCTGGTTCATCAAAAACACCTTCCTTAATTTTGGCTTCACTTTTCTCGAGACCAAACTTATTTCTTAAATGCTGAAAAGCATCGCCGTTTCTGTCCATCGCCTTGACAAAATTTTCAAAGTGATGGCGAATCTAACGAACAAAATGTCTTAAAATGCAATGTTATGTTTAACAGCAAAACCTCGACCTGCTGCACCGTCATGTCTGAGTTGTGTCATCATGCTTTAGAGTCATATAAGATCTGGTAATTATCCATCCATCCATTATCCAACCCGCTATATCCTAACTACAAATCAAAAGGAGAAAGCTGGAGCCCAAGTTGCAGAACAACAGCATGTAAAGGAAGTGTGGGATGGGATGAAGATTATCACTGGCTGCAGCTCGAAGCGGGGTGCCGCCATCGAGACAGACGTGGAGAGAGCAAACCAAATGAACAACTTCTTTAATAGGTTTGATCACCCTAACCCGCTCTCACCTCACAGTACTGCACCCTCCAACCATCCTTCTGCTGATACCAGCATAGGTGAGACATCCCCACCCACAATTACAGCAGCCCAGGTGAGCAGAGAGCTGAAAAGACTTTGTGCCAGCAAAGCAGCGGGTCCAGATGGTGTATCGCCACGACTGCTAAAGGCATGTGCGTTGGAACTGGGGAGTCCTCTACAGCACATCTTCAACCTGAGCCTGGAACAGAGGAGAGTCCCAAGGCTTTGGAAAACATCTTGTATCACCCCTGTCCCAAAGGTATCACGTCCTAGTGAGATGAATGACTTCCGGCCTGTTGCTCTGACGTCACATGTGATGAAGACCATGGAGCGGCTGCTGCTTCACCACCTGAGGCCACAGGTCCGCCACGCCCTCGACCCTCTGCAGTTCGCATACCAGGAGAAGGTGGCAGTGGAGGATGCCATCATCTATATGCTACACCGATCCCTCTTCCACCTGGACAGAGGCAGTGGTGCTGTAAGAATTATGTTTTTGGACTTCTCTAGCGCCTTCAACACAATCCAACCTCTGCTCCTTAGAGACAAGCTGACTGAGATGGGAGTAGACTCACACCTGGTGGCATGGATTGTGGACTATCTTACAGACAGACCTCAGTATGTGCGTCTTGGGAACTGCAGGTCTGACATTGTGTTCAGCAATACAGGGCGCCGCAGGGGACTGTACTTTCTCGGTCCTGTTCAATCTATATACATCAGACTTCTAATATGACTCGGAGCCCTGCCACGTGCAAAGGTTCGCTGATGACACTGCTATTGTGGGCTGCATCAGGTGTGGGCAGGAGGAGGAGTACAGGAAACTAATCAAGGACTTTGTTAAATGGTGCGACTCAAACCACTTACATCTTAACACCAGCAAGACCAAGGAGCTGGTGGTGGATTTTAGGAGGCCTAGGCCCCTCATGGACCCTGTGATCATCAGAGGTGACTGTGCAGAGGGTACAGACCTTTAAATATCTGGGAGTGCAGCTGGATGATAAACTGGACTGGACTGCCAATACTGATGCTCTATGTAAGAAAGGTCAGAGCCGACTATACTTTCTGAGAAGGTTGGCATTCTTCAACATCTGCAGTAAGATGCTGCAGATGTTCTACCAGACAGTTGTGGCGAGTGCCCTCTTCTACGCGGTGGTGTGCTGGGGTGGCAGCATAAAGATGAAAGACGCCTCACGCCTGGACAAACTTGTTAAGAAGGCAGGCTCTATTGTAGGATTAAAGTTGGGCAGTTTAACATCTGTGGCAGAGCGACGGGCATTAAGCAAACTCCTGTCAATCATGAAGAATCCACTGCATCCACTGAACAGTGTCATCTCCAGGCAGAGGAGTAGCTTCAGTGACAGACTTTTGTCACGGTCCTGCTCCACTGACAGACTGAGGAGATCGTTCCTCCCCCACACTATGCGACTCTTCAATTACACCTGGGGGAGTAAATCCATCCATCCATCCATTTTCTAACCCGCTGAATCCGAATACAGGGTCACGGGGGTCTGCTGGAGCCAATCCCAGCCAACACAGGGCACAAGGCAGGAACCAATCCCAGGCAGGGCGCCAACCCACCGCAGGATACACACAAACACACCAAGCACACACTAGGGCCAATTTAGAATCGCCAATCCACCTAACCTGCATGTCTTTGGATTGTGGGAGGAAACCGGAGCACCCGGAGGAAACCCACGCAGACACAGGGAGAACATGCAAACTCCACACAGGGAGGACCCGGGAAGCGAACCCGAGTCTCCTAACTGCGAGGCAGCAGCGCTACCACTCGCCACCGTGCATCCCTGGGGAGTAAATGCTAACATTAATTTAATTTTTATTTTTTCATTTTTTCATTTTTATTACTATTTAATTTAATATTGTTTCTTTGTATCAGTATTCTGCAGCTGGATTATGTGAATTTCCCCTCGGGATTAATAAAGTATCTATCTATCTATCTATCTATCTATTGTCACGCACGCGCGAGTAGGAGGCCGAGGATTGATTCGACAGCACCTGGGAAACCACTCGCCGCCAGGGAATGGTGGGGTATTAACTTTCTCCCTCTGCTTCCTCATAGGAAAAAGACCTCCTGCACCATAGGCATGGATGACCGCAGTGCGATACTTCCGCCCTTCCTCCGCCATCTTGCCCTGACGTCATCCTTCCCATCCTCCCTTGCGGTCCTTCCCGACATTCCTCCACTTCCGGCTCCTCCCCAATAAAATGGCGCGGCGCCAGGAGTCGGCGCGCGATATGAACTGTTTGTTTATAATTTTGACCTGTTTTTGTCTGTACAATATACGGGCGGAAAACCCCAACCCTTGCTACTGTCTCTCGGTCCTTTACAAGTGGCGTAGTCGGCAGGATACAGATCCCGGAATGGCGGAGGGACAGGACCTGAACACCGTGCTGCAGGGAATGAGCGCCCAGCTCCAGGCCCTGCAGCAAGCGCAAGCCGCTACCAACCGGGAGCTGGAGGCCACGAAGGCCAGGTTAGTGGAAGCCCAACGGGCGAGACCAGAACCGCCCAGGCAGCCGCCCCCTCCTATGGTACCGATGGGCCCGAGGGCGTCGATGCCTACCTGGGCATGTTTGAGAGGGCGGCCACCGGAGCGAGTGGCAGCGGTCAGTGGGCGTCCATCTTGGCGCCATACCTGAAGGACCAGCGCTGCGGCCTATTATGACCTCCCTGAGGAGGAGGCGCTAATTACGACCTCCTCAAGCCCGAAATATTGGCCCTTCGGCATTAGCCGGGCCAGCAGGCGGCGAATGGCGGAACTGGGTCTTTGACCCGAAAAGCCCTTCGCGCCCAGGCGTTGAGTTCTGGGGCAAGATGGGCGCTGGCTACGGCCAGAGAGCCCGGCAGGCGGAAAGTGGTCGGCGGGTGGCCTGTGAAGGCCTGGTCAATGCAATGCCCAGTTCCCTCGCCCAGCAGGTCGGGGCACGCCTATCAAACATGTCGGGCCTCCTCGGCGTCCTGGAGCGTCAGTTGGCGGTCCTCCGACTTGGGGGTCAGAAAAGCCTGCTCGCGGGAACCGGCAGGGGCGGCGGCCACCCGAGCCCCTCGGCGCGCTGCAGAAGCGCCAGCCAGAGCCAAAGAGAGGCGGGTCCGCGCGCGCTGTTTCAAGTGTGGCGAGACCGGCCACCTGCTGCCAAACTGCCCCCATCACATCGCCCCGGAGCCTATGGACTGCAGCTGGACATCAGCGGAGAGGTATTGTACCCGCCGCATCCCTTGGCGAGTCGAATCACGGGAGTGGTGTTGCTAAATGGGCGCGCCGTGGTGGCTTTGTTTGATTCCGGCAGCAACATTACCATTGTTGCTCGCCGTTTGTCTTACGCAACAGTGGTTAAAGCAGCATTTGTTGGTTACCTGTGTGCATGGGGGACTAGGTCATATCGTTCGCTCACTGCTATCTTACCTGGAAGGGGAACCAATCAAATGGCGGTCGCTGTGTTACCTGACCCCCTTCCCAGTGATCTGGGACAAGACTGGTCTAAAAGAATCAGCGGTAAGCCATTCGCGCTCGGGGCCTCGTTGGATCTTGTCATGAGGGGAAAAGGCACCCTCAGCGGCCTCCACGCCGTGCACAAGGGCAGGCCCTATGGCGCTGGTGTCTCGGGGACCTTTCGTGGCTACGGACCTTGACCGGAAGATTCCGCCGGAGAAGGGACTAGCCAGGGAACTCTTCCCGGGCCCAGGCCCCAAGACCCTCTCGGCGGCCTGGACCATCAATTTCGGTCCACGCCGCCTCCTTTAAGAGGGAGCAGTGGAATGATGACTCCCTGCGCTTTGCCGGAATGCGATTGTTCTGCCTAACAGCTCACAGCGGACGGATCCACACCGCGGGAACCCTTCTTTGTCCTTGAGAATGATCTGTTGTACCGGTGGCTACCCATGAGGCGAGGTGCGGAAGTTGTTGCTAATTCAGCGTACCTTCCGGCGGGAGATATGCGAGTTGGCACATGCTCACCTCCTAGGCCCACCTCGGGGCCGAAAAACACTGGAGAGGATTAAGCTCCGCTTTTACTGGCCTGGGATCAATGAGGAGGTCCGGCGGTTCTGTCAATCCTGTCGGGAGTGCCAGACCCGCCAGATTCCTAGGAGGGACCGTGCTCCTCTAGTCCCTATTCCCCTCGTGGACATCCCCTTTGAAAGGATAGGGGTCGATTTGGTGGGACCCTGGAGCCCTCAACCCGTGGCCACAAGTATATCCTAGTCATGGTGGACTATGCCACCCGGACCCAGAGGCGGTTCCCCTGCGCTCGCTAATACTAAAAGCATCGCACGGGAACTGGTTAACTTGTTTTCACGCGTGGGCATACCCAAGGAGGTCCTCACGGACCAGGGCGCCCTTCACTTCGGATACGTTCAAGGAGGTGGCCAAATTACTGCAGATAAAGCACCTGAAAGCGTCAGTCTATCACCCGCAAACTGGCGGGTTGGTGAGCGATTTAATCAGGCGCTTAAGCAGATGCTCCGCAAGGTAGTCAGCGGGCGGCAGGAACTGGGACCAGCTCCTCCCGCTCGTGCTTTTGCCTACCGGGAGGTACCCCAGGCCTCTACGGGCTTCTCCCCTTTTGAATTACTATCGGGCGACAACCCGGGGAATCCTCGACATCCTAAAGAAGGCTGGGAGGCGAGGCTCTTCCCTCCTCTAATATTTTGAGCGTGGCGCAACTCGCCGACCGACTCACAAAGATCAGGCCCCTCCTAAAGAGCACGTGACTGCGTGCGCAAGCAGCGCAGGCCGGTGTTACAACCGCAACTCCGTCCTCAGGGAGTTCCGCCGGGGACGAGTTATGGTGCTCGTCCCGACCTCCCACTTTCGAAGCTGCTCGCTCACTGGCAAGGGCCTTACGAGGTTAAGGAGAGAAAGGACTCGTCGACTATTTGGTAAACAGCCCAATGTCGACCGGTGAGGATCTATCATGTCAACCTGTTAAAGCCCTGGAGATAGAGAGGAGCTCCCAGCTCCGTAGGTCACTCTCCCTTTTCAAGCACAACTGCCCTTAACCTCGGCGAAGAGCTGACCCCAAGCAGCGGCAGGAGTTAGCCCAAACACTCCGAGCCATCCCGAGGTAGTGGCGAGTCACCCGGCGGACGCGCTGATTGAGCCGCGATATAGTCACGGGCCGGGGTGTCGTCCGGGAGAGGCCCTACCGACTCCGGAGGCAAAGCGCGCAGAGGTCGAACTGGAGGTGAAGCGTATGTTGGACATGGACATAATTGAAGAGCCATAGTCCCTGGTCCAGCCCTATTGTCCTCGTCTCCAAGCCAGGCGGCTCCTGGAGGTTCTGTAATGACTTTAGGCGTCTGAATCAGATCTCCAAGTTCGATGCCTACCCCATGCCCGCATTGGCGACCTCCTTGGCGGCTGGAGTGCGGCTCGATATCTGACTACCCTTGACATGACAAAGGGTATTGGCAAATTCCTTTAACGGCATCCGCAAAGGAGAAAACGGCCTTTAGCACCCCTAGCGGGCACTGGCAGTACAAGGTCCTCCCATTTGGGCTGCACGGGGCCCGGCGACCTTCCAGCGTCTGGTAGATAGAGTGCTGAAGCCCCACCAGTCCTATAGCGCCGCCTACCTGGATGGCGTTGTCATCTATTCCGGCACCTGGGAGGAGCATCTACTGCAGGTCGCAGCTGTCCTCCGAACACTGGCTAAAGCCGGCCTCCGCATAAACCCCGGAAGTGTTTTTGGATTAAAGGAGGCCAAATATTTAGGCTACCTCGTGGGACAAGGACAGGTGCGGCCACAGAGCTCCAAAGTTAAAGACATCTTAGAATGGCCCGTCCAGTACCAAGAAACAGGTGCAGGCTTTCTTGGGGCTTGCGGGTTACTACCGCCGGTTTGTTCCCGTTTCTCGAAGAGCAGCACCCTTGACTGACCTGACAAAAGGGCTCCCTATACGTGGTGTGGACCGACAAAGCAGAACAGCGTTCAGTGACCTAAAGAAGGCCCTAACGTCGGCACCTGTGTTACGGACGCCCGATTTTGGGCTCCGTTTATTCTCCAGACCGGCGCGGACACAGGCCTGGGTGCCGTGCTGAGCCAAAGCGTCGATGGTGTCGAGCACCCTGTGATGTACCTTAGCGGAAACTGATGGACCGGGGCCGTGCAGCGGCAGTGGAGAGGGAGGCCTTGGCCATTAAGTGGGCAGTGACCCACCTCCGTACTACCTGCTGGGTGCGAATTCGCTCTGGTGACTGATCCGCTGCACTTCAGTGGATGTCCCTGCACAAAGAGTCGAATCCGCGGGTCACCAGGTGGTTCCTGGACTTACAGCCGTATAAGTTCACTGTCACTTATCGGCGGGGCACCCTTCAGGCCAATGCCGATGCCCTCTCTCGTATTCACGACCTCTCGGTTAGGTCCGCCCGACCTGGCGGTCCTGGGCTAAGGGGGATCGTGTCACGCCGCAGTAGGAGGCAGCGGATTGATTCGACAGCACCTGGGAAACCACTCGCCGCCAGGGAATGGTGGGGTATTAACTTTCTCCCTCTGCTTCCTCATAGGAAAAAGACCTTCCTGCACCATAGGCATGGATGACCGCAGTCGCGATACTTCCGCCCTTCCTCCGCCATCTTGCCCTGACGTCATCCTTCCCATCCTCCCTTGCGGTCCTTCCCGACATTCCTCCACTTCCGACTCCTCCCCAATAAAATGGCCGGCGCCAGGAGTCGGCGTCGATATGAACTGTTTGTTTATAATTTTGACCTGTTTTTTTGTCTGTACAATATACGGGGCCGGAAAAACCCCAACCCTTGCTACTGTCTCTCTCGGTCCTTTACACTATCTATCTATCTATCTATCTATCTATCTATCTATCTATCTATCTATTGGGGAGCCAATCCCAGCTAACACAGGGCGCAAGGCAGGAAACAAACCCCGGACAGGGTGCCAGCCCACTGCAGGGCACACACACACAGACACGAGGGAAAATTTAGGATCACCAATGCACCTGACCTGCATGTCTTTGGACTGTGGGAGGAAACCCACGCAGAGTGGGGAGAACATACAAACTCCACACAGGGAGGACCCAGGAAATGAACCCAGGTCTCCTAACTGTGAGACAGCAGTGCTACCACTGCGCCACCATGCCACCCCCTGGTAATCAGTAACAAATATTTTTTCTGCTAATTAAAAATTAATCATTTTTAAATAAAATTAATAATGACAAGGTAAACAACTCACAGCTGTTAGTAACGTGTGGCAAATTTTTTTTTTATCTCAATGGCATCCCTAGTGGAATTACCGGGATTTATCAAAATGGTTCCAAGACCTGGAACATCATAACTAAAAACGGGACGTGCTGCTGGACGAGAACGGTTTTCAGATTTGGAGTCAGCAAGTGAAACCTGATAAAGTAAAGATGAAAGACTCCCAGTAGCAAAATGCTTGTTGGCCAGTGCACTGTTTTTTTTGCATATGGTTGTGAATATATCGGGTGGAACCCCAAACCTTTTGTTGCCTCTCTTGCTTTTTTCTCACAGTATATTTTAGGAGGATAACACACGTATGGCACTTTGCTGACCAAGTGAGAGAGGTTAGATTGAGATGATTTGGGCACGTGTCGTGAAGAGATGAGTGTCGAGGAAGGAAAAATCTGACCTAGGAGGGGGTTTACATAGTTTTTATGTATACAAGTGTTTAGATCTGTTTTCCATATTAAAATATAGTATCCATCTTAGAAGTATAAAAAGGTTAGAAACCTGACATTAATAAACACATTTTATTGTATTATTAACTTAATTTGAAATTAATACATTTGCCATTTTGGCCCGACAACCTACACCCATAATGACAAAGTGAAAGATGTTTTCAGAAAGATTGGCAAATGTATTAAAAGCCAAAAACTGAAATCTTTTATTCGTAGACCCTTAATTCATCACATTGTAGAAGCCCCTTAAGCAGACATTCTAGCTTCAAGCCTTCTTGGGTTAGTCTTTACAAGCTTGTCACACCTTGTTTTAGGCAGTTTATCCCATTCTTCTCGGCAAATCTTATTAAGTTGCTTTACATTTTGTAAACTGTCATCTTCAGGTCTCTCTACTCATGTTTTATGAGGGTTAACTTTGGGCCACTCAAGGACCCTCAGAGACAGGTCCCGAAGCCCCTCCAGTGTTGTGTTGGTACTGCATACTCAGATCAGAAAATCTTTGTTCTCATCCTCTCAGAGTCCTTTGAATGTCTTTTCGCAAGCTGCAAGTGAGATGTCATATGAGCCGGATTGACGGAGTATTGCTGAGGTGGTCCTCCTTCTTACATGTTCTCCCATCTAAGCAGAGGACTTCTGAAGCTCAGTTAGAGTGGCTATTAGGTTCAGTTTGGCTGGACAGCCAACTCTAGGAAGAATCCTGGTGGTTCCAAACTTCTTGCATTTGGTCACTATTGAGACCACTGTGCTCCTGGGAACACTTAAAGCTTTAGAAATCGTTTCGTCTTTTCCCTCATCTATGCATCCTCACAAATTGATCACAAAGGTCTGCAGAGATTTCTTTGTACTTGTACATGGCTTGGTGATTGCCCTGACATGCAGTGTGAATTGTGGTATACAATAATATGCACAGGTATACGTGTGCATTTCTAAAGGACGTCAATCAGTTCACTTTGCCACAGAGTTGTGGACACGACTTGAGGCGAATTAAAGCAAACAGAATGGACCTGAGCACAATTTGGAGTACCACAGCAAAGGGTCTGAATACTTCTATGAAGGAGAGATTCCAGTTTTTCTGAAAATGTGTTTTCACTTTTTCATTCTGGGTTACAGAGTATAGATTGATGTGCAACAATGGCAAATGTATCATATTAAAAATTAAATCTAATACACAATAAAAGTGTGCAGTAAGTGAAGAGGTCTGAATACCTCCTGAATCCACAGTATATACAGTACAACGGAGATATCCTGCAGTTACTTGTTCTTTTGATACTTAAGTGCCCTTAATAGCAGATACTTTAAAACCTCTATGTGAGTGGTTTTCTTATGGGCAAATGTTACTTTTGCTTGAGTCAATTTTCTGGAAAGTGTCTCTACTTTTACTCAAGTATGGCTGTTGAGTATTTTATGCAACACTCTGACTTCATTCCAGAGGCCTGTTTTCTTCTGCTTATGCTGGCCATAGTGAAGCACCCTATGTACCCATCTGTATCCATTATTTATTTTAATTGTTCATCTATTTGAAAGGTATGTAATTGTCTACCAAGACTCTACCACAATTAATTCATTACTAAAATAATAGTGGGCTGTGAATATAAATTCAAATAGAAGCAGAAGAAGTAAAAAAACAACATGCATTTAATTCAGTTTTGTTTTTCAAAAAATATTTCATCTACATATTCACTTTACTTGGGAGAAATCAAGTTCTATCTATCTATCTATCTATCTATCTATCTATCTATCTATCTATTGTCACAAAAACGTCCATCAAGTATTGAGAAGATATGGGGCAGCCACTCTTATAATTGTTCCCGGCTGCAAAACTGATTAAATAACAAAGACATGTTCATTCAACTGAGTCCAAAACAGAACTGATTCTCTGGAGACAAGATGGTGGCTTTAAAGGACAGTACAGGAAGTGATGTCATCAATACTGGAACTGGAAGTGATGTCATTGGCTGCCCCAGAGCCGGGGGGGATTTCCTATAATGGTCTGCAAAAGATTGAGAGGGAAAATTAGTGCACTTCGCCACCCCCTGGTCTGGCACGGAATTACATGTATTTAAGCTCTTTAGCTGTCTCCTAAACACACGTGTGACCCTATCTATCTATCTATCTATCTATCTATCTATCTATCTATCTATCTATCTATCTATCTATCTATCAAATAATGCCTTTCACATCTATCTATCTATCTATCTATCTATCTATCAATCTATCTATCTATCTATCTATCTATCTATCTATCTATCTATCTATCTATCTATCTATCTATCTATCTATCTATCAAATAATGCCTTTCACATCTATCTATCTATCTATCTATCTATCTATCTATCTATCTATCTATCTATCTATCTATCTATCTATCTATCTATCTATCTATCAATCTATCTATCTATCTATCTATCTATCTATCTATCTATCTATCTATCTATCTATCTATCATATAGTGCCTTTCATCTATCTATCTATCTATCTATCTATCTATCTATCTATCTATCTATCTATCTATCTATCTATCTATCATATAGTGCCTTTCATCTATCTATCTATCTATCTATCTATCTATCTATCTATCTATCTATCTATCTATCTATCACATAATGCCTTTCACATCTATCTATCTATCTATCTATCTATCTATCTATCTATCTATCTATCTATCTATCTATCACATAATGCCTTTCACATCTATCTATCTATCTATCTATCTATCTATCTATCTATCTATCTATCTATCTATCTATCTATCTATCAATCAAATAATGCCTTTCACATCTATCTATCTATCTATCTATCTATCTATCTATCTATCACATAATGCCTTTTCATCTATCTATCTATCTATCTATCTATCTATCTATCTATCTATCTATCTATCATATAGTGCCATTTATATCAATCTATCCATCTATCATATAGTACCATTTATATTTATCTATCTACCTATCTATTATATAGCACCTTTGATATTGATATATCTATCATATAGCACCTTTCATAACTATCTCAGCTGCACCAGGGGTTGCTGCTGTTCTGTGGTGCTTTCTCATTTTTTCCCGTCAGAAGAGTCCGACTCTTAAGGACATCATATCCAGTTCTGGTTTCCCAGATTCCGCCTCCACATGACATCACTTCCAGTTCCTGTACCCCAGATAGATATACACCGTCTTTTCTTTTTGTTTGGCAGTTACATTTTGAATTTGAGTCTGTAAAGATGTGATTTATTTAAGAATATGGGGTGGAACTCCCCAAATCTTTATGATCTTTCTTGTGCTTTATTGCAATATCTATTATACAGCAGCTTTCATATTGATAAGTCTGTCATATTGCACCTGCCATATCTACCTACAGTATCTATTATCAAGCACCTTTTATATCTATCTGTTATATAGCACCTTTCATATGTATCTATTATATAACACCTTTCATATCTATTTATCTATCTATATAGTGTCTTTCATGTCTATCTACAGTATCTATCATATAGCACTTTTAATATCTAGCCATTTATCTATGTATGCAGTGTCATTCATGTCTTTATTTCTATAGCACATTTTCATACACACAGTGTAGCACAAAGTACTTTCAAAATTTCAAAGAAACAGAAGAGAAAAAGAGAAAAAAAAGTTCAATTAGGCTAGAAAAGATCTGTAGCAAGAGTAGGGAGCAGGTTAAGGAGATCCTGGAGAGGTGGAAATATGCTCCGGAGAGGAGAGGAATGAAGGTCAGTAGGACCATCACGACAGAATACATGTGTGTGAATGAGAGGGAGGTCAGTGGAATGGTGAGGATGCAGGGAGTAGAGTTGGCGAAGGTGGAGGAGTTTAAATACTTGGGATCAACAGTACAGAATAATGAAGAGTGTGGAAGAGAAGTGAAAAAGAGAGTGCAGGCAGGTTGGGATGGGTGGAGAAGAGTGTCAGGAGTGATTTGTGACAGGCGGATATCAGCAAGAGTGAAAGGGAAGGTCTACAGGACGGTAGTGAGACCAGCTGTGTTATATGGGCTGGAGCTGGAGTTAGCTGGAGTTTTTCTGGAGTTAAATATATTAAGACTGGATGTGACGAGGATGGACAGGATTAGAAATGAGGACATTAGAGGGTCAGCAGGTTGGACGGTTTGTCGACAAAGTCAGAGAGGTGAGATTGCATTGGTTTTGGACATCATCCTTTTCCATATTTTCCTGTCCTCGTCATCTTGCTCTGTCACACCCATCACCTGAATGTCCTCTCTCACCACATCCATAAACCTTCTCTTAGGCCTTCCTCTGTTCCTCTTCCCTGGAAGCTCTATCCTTAGTACCCTTTTCCCAATATACTCATCATCTCTCCTCTGCACATGTCCAAACCAACGCAATCTCGCCTCTCTGACTTTGTCTCCCAACCATCCAACCTGAGCTGACCTTCTAATGTCCTCATTTCTAATCCTGTCCATCCTCGTCACACCCAATGCAAATCTTAACATCTTTAACTCTGCCACCTCCAGCTCTGTCTCCTGCTTTCTGGTCAGTGCCACCGTCTCCAACCCATATAACATAGCTCATCTGATTACCATCCTGTAGACCTTTCCTTTCACTCTTACTGATACCCGTCTGTCACAAATCACTCCTGACATTCTTCTCCGCATACTCCACTATGCCTGCACTCTCTTTTTCACTTCTCTTCCACACTTCCCGTTACTCTGTACTGTTGATCTGAAGAATTTAAACTCATCCACCTTTGCCAACTCTACTCCCTACATCCTCACCATTCCACTGACCTCCCTCTCATTCACACACATGTATTCTGTCGTGATGGTCCTACTGAACTTCATTCCTCTCCTCTCTAGAGCATATCTCCACCTCGACCTGCTCCCTACTCTCACTACAGATCACAATGTTATCAACAAACATCACAGTCCATGGGAACTCCTGTCTAATCTCATCTGTCAACCTGTCCATCACCATTGCAAATAAGAAAGGGCTCAGAGCCGATCCCTGATGTAATCCCACATTAAGTCCTCCTACCACAGACTTCACCACGGTCACACTTCCCTCTTACATATCCTGTACCACTCTTATGTACTTCTCTGCCACTCCCAACTTCCTCATTCAATACTACAGCACCTCTCCAGTCACCCTGTCATTTGCTTTCTCCAGGTCCACAAAGACAATGCAACTCCTTCTGGCCTTCTCTAAATGTCTCCATCAACACCCTCAGAGCAAAGATCACATCTGTGGTGCTCTTTCTTGGCATGAAACCACACTGCTGCTCACTAATCATCACCTCTCTTCTTAACTAAGTTTCCACTACTCTTTCCCATAACATTTCTTGCTGTGGCTCATCAATTAACAACAAATATATGTATTCACGTGTATGCTCCATCTTTAAAAGCCCTTCACTGAAGACCTATGCCGTCTCATTGGTTACCGGAATTAATTACTCACTTTCCTCCTTTTCTACACTTCTCAGCTCTGATGGTTTTCCAATCACACAGAGAGGAGTCATTTATTCTGTTCAGACGACTGATCCACTATTGTACCTCGTCTGATCATTTCATATTACAGAGTTTCTTCTTCACTCTCCAGCTGACTGTAATGGCATTATTACAAATCAAATCCATGCTCACTTCGGTTCAATTTCCCATTTGTCAGCTAGAGAGTCTCTTCCAACACAAAAAAATGAGTCAAATTCATACGTTTCACCTGAATCTTCATTTCATGCCAGCATTTCTTTTTTAACATCATTAGAATTGTATTCTTTTAACATCGCCTGACCAGTTCCTTGTTTAATCAGTGACAGCTTTACCTATTACTGCTTATCTTGCTTTGCCATTACAATGTACCTACATTATTTTTGTTTTTCAATAAATAAATAATTTGCTTTTTGAAAGGTAATATGCTTGTTTTCATCAAATATCACTTTATTGGCCAGCTTCACTAATGTGTACTGGGAATTTGTGGCACAGGAAACGGGGAATTTTGGAACCAGGTGTTGGAGACCCTGGGATGTTGGCAGTTGTTTAGGACCAATGTGACCTCGTTTAGAACCCCTTGCCATCAGTAATAATGGAGCAGTGGAGTGGCATGCATCGAGCATTTGCTGTGAAAGCCTTTTTATAAGAATGCTGATAGTGTGACTGCTGTGCAAAGGGAATTTCGTCATTATTACCAGTTAGGGCGTCATGATGCGTGTCCGTCTGCTCATGCGATTACAACATGGGTGTGTAACACAGGGCACAACGTGAGCTACCTCAGCTATGCTTATGACACACAGCTGTACTTATCAATAGCTCCTGATGACCCCGATTCTCTTGATTCACTAACATAATATCTGACTTGTATCTCAGAATGGATGAATAGTAATTTTCTCAAGTTAAATAAAGAGAAAACTGAAATCTTAGTGATTAGCAATAATGGATACAATGAGGCTATTAGAAATAAACTGGATACATTAGGATTAAAAGTCAAGGCGGAGGTAAAAGCTTAGGGTAACTGTTGACTGTAATCTGAATTTTAAATCGCATATTCATCAGATCATTAGGACAGCATTTTTCACTTAAGAAACATAAGTAAAGTTAGGCCTCTTATATCACTGAAGATGCTGAGAAATTAGTTTGGCGTTTGTTTTCAGTCGACTAGATTACTGTAACGCACTCCTCTCAGGACTACCCAAGAAAGACATAAATCGTTTGCAACAAGTGCAGAATGGAGCTGCTAGAATCTTAACTAGGAAAAGAAAATCCGAACACATTTCTCCAGTTTTGATGTCACTACACTGGTTGCCTGTGTCATTCAGGATTGACTTTAAAATACTGCTTATGGTTTATAAAGCCTTAAATAATCTCGCTCCATCTTATATATCTGAATGTCTGACACCTTATATTCCAAATCGTAACCTCAGATCCTCAAATGAAGGTTTCCTTAGAATTCCAAGAACAAAACTTAAAAGAAGTGGTGAGGCTGACCTTCTGCTGCTATGCACCTAAAATCTGGAATAGCCTGCCAATAGGAATTCACCAGGCTAATATAGTGGAGCACTTTAAAACACTGCTGAAAACACATGACTTTAACATGGCCTTTTTATAACTTCAATTTAAATTAATTTAACTTAATCCTGATACTCTGTATGTTCAATTCATCATAACAACTATTCATGGTGGCTCTAAAATCGGTACTGACCCCTACTCTCTTTTCTGTTTCTTTTTCCGGTTTCTTTGTGGTGGTGGCCTGCGCCACCTCCACCTACTCAAAGCTTCATGATGCTCCAACAATGATGGACGGATTAAAAGGCAGAAGTCTACGTGACCATCATCATCATCAAGCCCTTCTGTGAGAATCCTAAATCCAAAGAGGACTGTTTCATTTATGTTAGGTAGAATATCCAGAGGGGACTGGGCGGTCTCATGGTCTGGAATCCCTACAGATTTTATTTTTTTCTCCAGCCGTCTGGAGTTTTTTTGTTTTTTCTGTCCCCCCTGGCCATTGAACCTTACTCTTATTCGATGTTAATTAATGTTGATTTATTTTGTTTTCTTATTGTGTCTTTTATTTTTCTATTCTTTATTATGTAAAGCACTTTGAGCTACTGTTTGTATGAAAATGTGCTATAGAAATAAATGTTGTTGTTGTAATTTTGAAAAGCGGGTTCAGCCTTAAAAAGAAGTCCCCAGGTGGAGCCAGTTCACATGCTGCCCGACAATCGATGGCAGCTATTTGACGATTGTTTGGAAGGCACATCATTTCACTCCATGGAGACATTCCATGGTCTCTGAGATCCCCAGATCTCACTGTTTGTGATTGTCACACACACGTGTGATTAGGAGGCAGCTAAAGGGCTTATGTAATGGTAATACTATGCCAGACCAGGGGGTGGCAGAGTGTGCTGACTGTCTCTCTCAGTCTCTTGCAGACCATTCTCGGGAAATCCCATCGGTTCCGGCACCACTGATGACGTCACTTCGGTTCTGGTGCCACTGATGTCACTTCTGGTCTCGAAGGCGTCACTTCGGTTCCGCCTGGGCGACCTCATTTCCTCTCCCAACCTTTAAAACCACCTCTTGATCAGTTCTGTTTTGGACTCTGTCTTGCAAACATCTCTAATCTCTACCTTTTTTCAAAACCTTTCGCAGCCAGGAACTTATTATACGGGTGGCTGCCCCAAACCTTGTGACTGTCTGGAGTCGATTTTGTTACAGTGATATTTTTTTCTGTGGGGACATCTTAAAAGCCAAGTGTACTGCACACGTCCTGCAACCATTGAAGAACTAAATAGGAGGATTGAAGAGGAAATCGCTGGCATTCATCTTGACGTGTTACATCGAGCAATGCAGAATTTCCACAACAGGCTGTCAGAATGTGTACAGAGAAATGGACAACACCTTCATGAGGTTTTCTTCAAAATATAAAATGAATATTGAATGAATATTGATTGCCTGCGATGGGTTGGCACCCTGCCCAGGATTGGTTCCTGCCTTGTGCCCTGTGTTGGCTGGGATTGGCTCCGGCAGGCCCCCGTGACCCTGTGTTTGGATTCAGCGGGTTGGAAAATGGATGGATGGATGGATGGATGGATATTGATTGCCATCATTAATTGAATATCCTTTAAATTACCTTTCATCATCCATCCATCCATCATCCAACCCACTCTATCCTAACTACAGGGTCACGGGTCTTCTGGAGCCAATCCCAGCCAACACAGGAAACAGGCAGGAAACAAACCCTGGGCAGGGGTTGTATTTGTAATGTGTTCATTGGCATTGAGCGTCAATTGAAACTTTCCGTTTTCCTGTGCCATCCAATATAAGAAGATAAAATATGATGCAGCATAATAAGGGACATACAAAAAAAAAGAGAGATGGTAGGATTAAAATGTCAAGGCAGTTCAGTTAGAGGTCTACATAGACACTGAGTAGAAGCTCAGGCCTGATCACTCAGAATAACTACAACAACAACAACAACATTTATTTCTATAGCACATTTTCATACAAACAGTAGCTCAAAGTGCTTTACATAATAAAAGAATAGAAAAATTAAAGACACAATAATAAAACAAAATAAATCAACATTAATTAACATCGAATAAGAGTAAGGTTCAATGGCCAGGGGGGACAGAAAAAACAAAAAACTCCAGACGGCTGGAGAAAAAAATAAAATCTGTAGGGATTCCTGACCATGAGACCGCCCAGTCCCCTCACGCGTTTAGGTGACGAGTTGTTTGATCTTTCACTGTACGAAGGCGGGAGATGCCCCGGTTGAGTATCAGATCAGCTGTGATCTTCGGCCCTCTTCCCTACCGTGGACTCATATAGGACTTCAATGTGAGGTAAGTTACAGCCTTTAGTCCTCTCTCAGGCCTTGATGATAAAACATAAGTAACATGATAGTTTGAATTGAATACTAACCCTCACCTATTCTGTTTCTGTTCTCGGTACCCAAATGTGGCAATTGGTGCCACCCACCTACCAAGTTGTTTGCCTGCCTATGATAAAGTCATCCCTGATGGAGGATCACAGGAATCGTGGGAAAGAGGGTCCTTTCATGAACAGCGTTTCAGCCGTGGCATGGCCAAATGGGGAGGCAGCTTAATGGATGAGGTCTCCAGGACTCTAAAAATATCCTAATCTTATTATGTGATATCATCTACTGTTAAATTCTGCTCCATTACTTCTAAAATTTTATTATTATGCTGTATTAAGGATTTGTCCTGTTCTGTGTATTGTATTGTATTGTATTGACCCCCTGACGCTCAATGCACGCCCAACCTACCTGGAAAGGGGTCTCTTTTTGAACTGCCTTTCCCGAGGTTTCTTCCATTTTTCCCTACAAGGTTTTTTTTGGGAGTTTTTTCCTTGTCTTCTCAGAGAGTCAAGGCTGGGGGGCTGTCAAAAGGCAGGGCCTGTTAAAGCCCATTGCGGCACTTCCTGTGTGATTTTGGGCTATACAAAAATAAACTGTATTGTATGATTGACCTTAGCCTGAACAGAGGCAGCCACCAAACCTGACACACTGTAAAAAATGTCTGTAAATTTAACGATAAAAGTACTGTGAATGGTGAACGTAAAATATCTTTTCTGAAAAACAAGGAATGCTACCTTATGTTCTACTGAAAATTACTCTCTAAAACAATGCATTTCATTATTTTTACAGCCAAGTTCTGTAAAATCGATATTTTTCTACCTTAATATGCTACACACAATTACTGATACATTACAGTTATACTGAAAAAAATCCCACAGTGTAAAACTGTTAAATAGTGAAGGTATACAACTGTAAAATGTAAAACAGTAAAGCACTATTTCAGTAACACCAAAGTTTGATATTTGCATTAATAAATGCCCCTTTACTATCTTGTTCCTGGTGAGCGGCATACCTTTGCGGTGGGGATAAAAACTTAAACAAAGTTAGCTGGCGGCGTATTTTTTCCCTGCGTGTTGAAGGTTTTTGAGGTTATAGAAGCTGATTTATGGTGGGTTGTATTCGATAAGCTGGCACACCTGTAGGACACCACACACCACAAAAGCAAAGTTTACTTCTCCACCAGACAATGTGCGTAACTTCTTTAAAAATTGAATTTTTGCTCAATGTATAATTAAATGATATAACATGTTTGATGTGGATGTGGAATGGATGACATTACATGAACTTTTACCAACACAGACAGCTATGTACAAAGAAGAGTTGTAAAAGTCCAACATGTCCAAGAGACAACTGCTCAGAGGTGGAAACAGCAGCTCATGTGTTTTGGAATCAAAAATGCACAAGGCGTGTGGAATTATGTGATAAAGAATTGGAAAAGGATCTTAGAAACAGAGGAAATTACAAAAGAAAGTGTGTGGTATGGGTTAGTGGGAAAGGAGTCCAACGAAAAAATGCCAAAAAGGCAATGGAAAATAATCAACATAATAAAATAAAATAATGTGGGGAGAGAAATGAATTTGTGATACATAATAAGGAAACTGGCAGCACGGTGGCAGTGGGTAGCGCTGCTGCTCGCAGATTAGGAGACAGGTTTACTTCCCTGGTCCTCCTTGCGTGGAGTTTGCATGTTCTCCCCGTGTCTGCGTGGGTTTCCTCCCACAGTCCAAAGACATGCAGGTTAGGTGGATTGGTGATCCTAAATTGTCCCTAGTGTGCCTGCCCTGCTGTGGGCTTGCGCCTGCCCAGGGTTTGTTTCCTGTCTTGCACCCTGTGTTGGCTGGGATTGGCTCCAGCAGACCCCTATGACCCTATGCCCCAAAATCTGCAGGGGCTTTGTGTGTTGCTGTTTGGCATCTTGTGTACAGAGGAGACATTTGCTAAAAGTTCAGATTCTGAATAGAATAAAGAAAAACAAAATCAGATTTTTTTTTTAATATGTTGGTTTTTCAACTCTTCCTTTTTACAGCTCTACTGTTTTACATTTGAACCTCCGCCTCAAGCTGTTTTTCATTTATGTTAGGTAGAATGTCCAGAGGGGACTGGGCGGTCTCATGGTCTGGAATCCCTACAGATTTTATTTTTTCTCCAGCCGTCTGGAGTTTTTGTTTTTCTGTCCCCTGGCCATTGAACCTTACTCTTATTGATGTTAATTAATGTTGATTTATTTTGTTTTCTTATTGTGTCTTTTTATTTTTCTATTCTTTATTATGTAAAGCACTTTGAGCTACTGTTTGTATGAAAATGTGCTATAGAAATAAATGTTGTTGTTGTAATTTTTGAAGAAGCGGGTTCAGCCTTAAAAGAAGTCCCCAGGTGGAGCCACTTCACATGTGTCACACACCAGCACAACCAGTAAACTGGCCGATATTGACGATTTTTCACTTACTTTGTGGTTAGCAGAGAGTTTACTTTAGTGAAATGCCAAGAATGAGATGGACTTACCAAGGGTGGCTGAAGGCCAGAGGGGCTCCTCTTGGGTGGTTTTATCACGAGATGCCAGAGTTTAAGGGGCTAAAATGGCACAGCAGCCTTTT
>NW_024383972.1:0-18563 GCF_016835505.1 Polypterus senegalus
TGCAAATAATAGAATATAAGATAGATTGTTGAAAATGTGGTGATCAAAGTCATCGAAATGAACCATTAATGGAAGTGTCCATTTAAGAAAACACTAGCAAAATACCCGCTTACTGCGGCAAAGTACTACCTTAAAATTTTTATTAAGAAGAAAATTAAACCTTCTTAAACTGAGGGATAATATACCAATAATTATTTGTTAAGGATCTCTTTGTATACCACATTGTGAGTTCGGCCCTCGGTTGTAACATGACCAAGCTGTGCACTGAGCTTACTCTTCAGCATGAAAGCGTACAGTTGGCCATGTGAACAGTAATCTTGTTTCAAATCTCACAGCTTGGATTGCTGCTGTCATAATCGGTTTGAGTTTCAGGGTTTTTGTTTCAATTCGACAGTATTTGTAGGACTTGTGTTGAAGTGACATTGGCATCTGTCAAGCGTTGTAAGCATACAAGCAGTTTCATCGATAAAATCACACCCAGCTTTTGAGAGTTTAAACATTCATAAACATCAAAGTGTCCACTACTGAAATCGTCACCTGTCAATCTAAGATGTTTAAGAGGCATTGGCGGTTTCCAAATGTGTAAAATATTTGGCCATTTTGGTACACTTGAAAGTGACAACCGAACAATTCAGTGTCAGCCATCAATTCACATGCAGAACCATAGGTGAAGGCCTTAAGCATTTCACTCTTCTAGTGCTCCTGTGTAGTCTAATTATCTCCTGTACCGTCATCAGTCCACACCTTGAACCTGTCCCAGTCATTCAATACATAAGACACAATGGATATCAAGAGTGAGCCTGATATGGCGTGCAATATGTAACAAAGAGAATGGAAAAGGTAGGTGTCATAGCGGGCATGGAAACCATTTTCGGTAAGTGACAGTTCTTTGATCGATGGTGATCACCTCGATAGACATGTTAATGTGGAGTGCGGTTGGAATGATAAGAAATGGGTACCTGAGCAATGTAAAGTAAGTCTAAAATACCTACACAATAACTATAATGTAATAAGCGAACAATAAAACAGCAGAGAAGCCGTGGATTAAATAAAGGCTGTAGTTATCAGTAAGGAGGCGTGAACCCCTTTGGCGAAGCAAGGAAGGGAATGAAGGAGCCGTAGCGACGGACAACCTTATATAGGCAGGCAGCCAAAAAGCGTGGGAGGCGTTGGGATGGGGACCCAGCGCCGTCTCACATGTGACCGAGCTGCAGGCTATGGGCGTATGTATATGCGTAAGTAGGACTCAGCGTTGGGAACCAGCGTGCCAAATTTCTTGAAGATGGGCCCATAAGTAACAAAGACTGATGAAAAGTTCAATATGGCGGCCGACAGTGGCATCATACCACCAAAATAAGTACGTACATTGGTTTAGGTTAGCTCAGGGAAGCCGCCTACCAAATTTCATTTAGATGGGGCCATAAATAAGAAAGTTCAACATGGTGAACGTTTTTAACTATTATGACCGTTAGCGTAGAATTTTGAAATGAAACCTGCCCAACTTTTTGTAAGTAAGCTCTAAGGAATGAGCCTGCCCAAAATTTTAGCCTTCTACCTACGGGAAGTTGGAGAATTAGTGATGAGTGAGTGAGTGAGTGAGGGCTTTGCCTTTTTTTAGTATAGACTAGCAGAATACCAGCCATGTAGGGGAAAAATAGTGTGTTAAAGAAGGTCGAAAAAGAAAAGGAAAAATTTTAAAAATAACGTAACATGATTGTTAATGTAATTGTTTTTTGTCATTGATATGAGTGTTGTTCTCATATCTATCTATCTATATATATATATCTCTATCTATCTATATCTATATATATATATATATATATAACAAAATATCCCGCTATTGATATCGTGTGTTAAAAAGTTATGAAAAAAAAGAAACATTTTAAAAATAATGTAACATGATTGTCAAAGTAATTGTTTTGTGTATTTGGCGGCAGCGTCACGAGTTGTTTCCGTTTAGCTGTTTCAGAAAATGTACCGCGACGTCTGACAGCTCTCCTTTTAACTGTTTTCTCACAGCTTGGATTGCTGCTGTCATAATGGGTTTGAGTCTACATACATATATATACACATACATATCTTCATATCTATATACATATCTAAATAAACACATATATATATATATATATATATACATACCTATCTACATCATATATACACACACATACATACATACACACACAAAAATTATATATATGTGTGTATGTATGTATGTATATAAAATGTATATGTGTGTGTGTGTATATATATATATATATATATATATATAAAACACATTCATATACTTGTGTGTATGTTTGTATGTGTCTATATGTGTGTGTATAGCTTTAGTCACTGAGTGCAAGGAAAAATAATAAAATATAGTCTATAAGTTATTAAACAGTAAAACATTAACGTTTTAAAAGTACAGGTACATTGGGGCACTACTGGAGTGGTTGTGGTAAACTACTTTTTAAAGACTGTAACACAACAGGTAAGTAACAAAGCAGCTAAAATGTATATGGATCATCCCCGGTAGTAGATCCCTTTTTGAAAGCTACCACGGCTGTGGTATAGAAATGACATTTTCTATGTGAATGTTCAAATTTGTGCCTCTGGTAATGTACTTACCGGCAATTAAAGAAAATTATTTTGTGTCCTCTGCACTGTTAAGAGAAAGGCTTTGGTTTGGGATAAAAAGGAAAAAGGTGTAAAGAAAGGAAAGTTGCCTTTTCTTTTTATATAGTATAGAGAGATGTGTTGCTGACATTAGGGATGGCCTTTTAGGGACAGTCGCGGGGGTCTTGTGTAGACTGGTGAGGCGTCCCGCCATTAATCGGCTGTGATGGGCACTGTCAGTCCTTCACTCCTGTGCGTATCTTCATAATCGGCGGAGGACCTCATGATCGTATACGTGCAAAAGAAAGTGTGAATCGCCTTAATATTATTTTGCGTGGTGTAGAAAAGGGGTCCGTGTTTGCACTTGTCTGGGCTATAAGCGCAGGGGAGGATGAAAAAATTAAAAGTGCCCCACTTTGACTTAAGGCAGAAAACGCAGTCAAGCGTCTCAAAGGCCGGCACAGCTATGCCTGCAGCTGGCTGCTTTTGACTTTGCAGGGCAGGAGACCCCCAGTTTTTTCAGACGCGTTCATGATATCAAAGTCTCAGCGCTCTTTGGAGGTCATTCATATATATATATATGCGGAGAAGCGGAGTAGTGTGTTAAAGTAATGAAAAGAAGAAACATTTTAATAATAACGTAACATGATTGACATTGTCATGAGTGTTGCTGTCATATATATGCCTGCCTAAATAAGTCACCCTCGCTTTGCTCTTACTTTATTTACCGTTCATTTAATCATGGCTAGTGGCGGAAAAATTATAAAATGGAAGGAGGATGGCTTTACCAAAACAATTATTGATGGCGAATGGATTATTCATAAAGCTTGAATTGGTGATCTGTTTTCTGTGTTAACCTCATATTTTTCATACTTCTTCTCAAACTAAGATTGGTGCGAGGGTAAAATGATGGGATAAGCTGATCAATGTAATCCGTGTACCAGGAAATCATGCATTGACAAAAGCTCCTTTGCTTGTATTGCAAAGTGTGATTAAATGCATTATTTTTTAACGTGTTATGGAGCACATGCATCGAAGCTTCTCAGCTGTGCTTGTGCTAAGAAATGGAGAGATTTTAAAAATAACGTAACACGATTGTCAATGTGACCTTTTGTAAGTAGTGCCTGGAGGATTCAGTGTGTTGAAACTCTAGAGACAGCGTGTGTATTAACTGGATTTTTCTGTGAGTATTTGGTGGCAGTCTGGAAGTTGCTTAGGAAGGCGGCGTTAAACGGAGCTCAGCTCAGAGCGAAATGAGGTAAATGGGAGGAGATGATGACGTGACTCCCAACCCCTTAACTGTCAATCCCCACAAACACAGTCTCTCGGAATTTGCATAAGCACACCCCTTCACCTACAATTTTAACTTAGTTACAAAGTGATCAAAACTCTCGTTTATATCCTCGTCCTCTCATTAAACTTGTATCCGCGTACCCGTGGGCATGTGAAGCAGCGTATCAGCCTGTCTATGAACTTAATTTAAAGTTTAGGTTTACACCTTGTTTTCTTTCGAGTAGCAAACTCTTGAATATGGTAGTATATGTCACTTCGCTCGCTTCTTATTGTTTGATGCCTTCTCAATTATATAATGCATGTTTTCTTAAGCGCTTTTGGAGGTCTTCCTGGTTTCTATGTACTGCGTTGACAGTCAGTTCGCGTGATTACGTGGGAGGCGTGATGATGTCACCCCGAAACTCCGCCCCACGTCTTTCCAGCTCAACTCCATTACAGTTAATGGAGAAAAATACCTTCAGTTATGACTATTAGGCGTAGAATTTCGAAATGAAACCTGCCCAACTTTTGTAAGTAAGCTGTGGAATGGGCCTGCCAAATTTCAGCCTTCTACCTACGGGAAGTTGGAGAATTAGTGATGAGTCAGTGAGTGAGTGAGGGGTTTGCCTTTTATTAGTATAGATGAACGACCGTGCAGTTCATTTAAACCCGCTTGTCTGGGCTGTGTCGATCTTAGAAATCTAGTCAAGGCTCTTTACAGTGCAGAACACAGCTCTTCGGCTCCATGAAGACTCCTTTTTACTTTTACACAATGACTGGACACTCCAACACACAAGCTTTTCTTGACAATTTCTGCACTTGTTCTTCTTCTGCCCTCCTGCTCTGCTCCAGCTGCGTGTTGTCCTCTCCACTCCCAGCTCCAGCTTACCCAGCACAACAGGAGAGTCTCTTTTTAAATCCGAATTCTGAGGTATTTCCAGCAGGTGATAGGTGTAAACTCAGAAGCACTTCTGGGTCTGACAAAGGACTCCAAAGTGCCACAGTGGGAGTTGTCCACCAAATCCCCTACCTTTAGCAGCACCAACAGACCTGAACATGGCTGCCTGTTCAGACTACTTTTCCCATACTGCCCTAGGAGTGCCCAGATGTAATCACTGGCAGTGGGATGCTGCCACCCTGCAAATGACAGAACATACTTCCTGGCGGACAATCTTTACGCTCCTTCCTGCTATTCTTACTTTTTACTATTTAGATAAAGAGCCATCATCATCCCCAGATGTGATGTTAACAGCATTTTAACTACCAATAAAAGTGCCAGTGACTTGTAATTCTTATTAGGTGACTTAATTCAGTGTCTTTCTTCATCCAATCAGATCTCTGTTCCAAATGCAGTGGACTTAACATAGCAGAGCCAATTCACATCTGATGTGCTGTATTGGACGGTGAAACTCAAAGGAAATTGACTCAGAGGATCAGGAGGAACAAGTGATGCAAAGAAGTGAGAAGGCTGGAAGGAGCCGTCATAGAGGGTGCTCAGAAGAAGGACATGGAGGAGCAGAAGCAGAGATGCTGATCAGGGAGACTTCAGAGACCACTGAGCACAACTGCTGGGTGCGGTGAGGTGACACTTCTTGGGTATCTGATCAGACTGGGGTGTGTGGGACCTGAGAACATTTAGAGAGAAATTCAAAACATGTGTGGAGTTTGTACAACATGACACGAGCAGACCATTCAGCCCCACACAGATCATCTTTTCATGTTCACCTAATATTTCTTGATAGGCCTACTTACAAAAATGTGTGTGGGTGACCATCTGCAAGATTATTTGTTCAATGTTTCTGTGTGGAGAACTAAATTTGAATGCAATTTACACCTCAACCAACCTCTTCTTCAAGATAGAACATCGATAAAAAGATGATGACTTCAACTCCCTTCATATCTTTAAACACTTCTGTCAGGTCACCGTCGTCCACGTCTGTACTTAAACTGATGACATTCAAGTCCTTCTGCATTTCCTCTCAAGCTCAGACCCCACGGCCCAGTCTCGTCACCTTGTCCTCTGACTTTATCTTCTGCTGTTCTGTCGTTTATTGAATGTGGAGGTCCAAACCTGCACACAATATTCTGGATTTGGACTCACAGCTCATGATAGTCCGAGGTAGGTGGACTGCCCTTCTAACGAGTGAGTTCGGCTACTTCCAACCACCCCATTACTAAGAGGTCCACACAGCCCCTGAATCTCCCAGACTAACAGTCACCATAGAACGGGTTGTCCTTGTACTAAAAGAGCTTGTGACTTTCAGCATGGCACTGCCATAGGGATGGCACTTTTACAACAAGTCGGTTTGTTAAATCAGCAAAGTGGCAGAACACACAAGGTCTGTGAGCACCAAATGCTGAGGCAATATGTAAACATGATCTGTCTTTTGGCTGCAAATATTCACTACTGAATTCCAAACTACCTCTGGAATCAACATCAGCATGGAGACTGTTTCTCTGGAGCTTCATGAAACCATGAGCGAAAACCAAGAACCAGCTGGTGTGGTGTAAAGCCATTATAGTGTGGGAGCAGTGGAAACACATTTCTCTGGAGTGGATGAGTTATATTTCAGGATCTGGTGGTCTGCTTTGTATATCTGAGGTTGGCAGATGCAGGAGAATGCCAGCAGGTGACAGTTGGGGACAGGTCAATAGAGAAAGTAGAAGAACTTGACTGGTCTGCACAGGGCGCTGACCCCTGCCCCATTGATCACTTTGGGGATTGGACCGTGCTTAATAGACAGAGAGCCTGGCATTGTCACCCACCATCCGGGTGGTCCTCTCTGATGCTGTCGTGAATGAGTCAGAAGGAAATCATGGCAGCCAATGTCCTCATATCCAGGGTAAAAAGAGGGGATGCTAAGAGAGCAAAGATGGCCTCCCATAGGTAAACACAACTACTAAGGAGGTACTGGGGAATTGGAAATTGTAGAGGGAGAAGTGCTGCTCAGATTAAATAAGATGAAATCAAACAAATCACCAGGACCAGATAATATTTATCCTCGTGTTTCTTAAGGAGGCTAGTGAGTTCAGATATAAACCCTTGACACATATTTTTAGGAATTCACTGAGCACTGGAGAGACCTGAAGGTCTGAAAATGACAAATATCATCCCATTATATAAAAGGGTGACAGGGCAGATCAGAGTTAACTATAGGCCTGTAAGCTTAACAAGCATCACAGGAAAATTAATGGAAGGAATTATTAAGGATAAGATTGAGCAACACATGGCAAGGACAGGAGTTATTAGGAACAGTCAGAGGTGGGGTCAGAAGAGGGAGGTCGTGGTTTTACTAACCTGTTGGAATTCCCTATGAGGAGGCAAAAAGGATACGATCAAAGTGGGGCTTATGATATTATTGATCTGGACTTTCAGAAAGCATTTGATAAGGTGCCATATGAGAGGTTGGGCATCAAGTTAAAAGAAATGGGAGTTCAGGGTGATGTTTTTAGATGGGTGCAGAATTGGCTCAGACACAGGAAGCAGAGGGTGATGGTGTGAGGAACCTCATCAGAACTGGCCGATATTAAGAGTGGTGACCACAGGAGGTCAGTGCTAGGGCTGTTGCTATTTTAAATATCTATACATGATTTAGATAGGAATATAAGGAACAAGCTAAGGTTAAGTTTGCAGATGACCCCAAGAATTAGCATGAATTAGCAGATAATTTGGAATCCGTTATATCATCACAGAAGGACTTGGATAGCATACAGGCTTGGGCAGATTTGTGGAAGATGAAATTTAATGTCAGTAAATGTAAAAAATTACAAATAGGAAGTAAAAATATTGGTTTGAATACACAATGGGCAGTCGGAAATTGAGAATAGTCCACCATATGAGAAGGATTTAGGAGTCATAGTGGACTCTTAAGGTATCAACTTCCAGACAGTGTTCAGAAGCCATTAACAAGGCTAACAGAATGTCAGGTTATATAGCGCCTTGATGTGTGGAGTACAAGTCACAGGAGGGTCTGCACAACCTTTATAATGCACTGGTGAGGCCTCATCTTGAGTACTGTGTGCAGTTTTGGTCTCCAGGCTACAAAAAGGACATAGCAGCACTAGAGAAGGTCCAGAGAAGAGCGACTAGGCTGATTCCAGGGCTACAGGGGTTGAATTATGAGGAAAGATTAAAAAGCTGAGCCTTTACAGTTTAAGCAAAAGAAGATTAAGAGGTGACCTGATTGAAGTGTTTAAAGTTATGAAGGGAATTAGTACAGTGGATCGAGACTTGTATTTTAAAATGAGTTCATCAAGAACACGGGGACACAGTTGGAAACTTGTTAAGGGTAAATTTCATACAAACATTAGGAAGTTTTTCTTTACACAAAGAACGATAGACACTTGGAATAAGAGACCAAGTAGTGTGGTAGACAGTAAGACGTTAGGGACTTTCAAAACTCGACTTGATGTTTTCTTGGAGGAAACAAGTGGATAGGACTGGTGAGCTTTGTTGGGCTGAATGGCCTGTTCTCGTCTAGATTGTTCTAATGTTCTAATGTTCTAATGGCCTGTCAGCTTCATGTTATTGGGTTTAGAATGAGATCTTCAGCAAACACACATGGGTGTGATGTGTGGTTGTCCACATTCTGTAGGCCATGGAGTGCGTGTGGTACGTGGAAGACTTAATATTCTCTTCGTTCCTTGTACTAATTCATGTCTGAGAAGTAAGCTTTACAAAACCATGTAATAGCATGCTTTGTTTTAGCAAACAGAAAAATGTTTGTGCAAAGGACTCAAGGTCTGAGCCTTCCACACATGAGTCAGTCTTATGTTGTCCCTTAGCTTACATCTGAAACGCCATAACAAAAAGGAGCCAAGAAATCAAGTTTTATAATGAAGGGGCTAAAGGTTTGTGTATAATAAATGTGTTGATGGATATTAAATTACACATTCTAGGGGTGTAAAACTGGACCCCACCCAACAGACGGGTTCAGCTCTGACGCTGTCATGTATATTTGATTGTCTGGTTTTCTGAAACTCTTCTCAGACTCTGAAAATAAAGCTGCTCACCTGCTGTCGGGTCTGAGTCCACAGAATGGAATCAGTCTGAAAGGAAGCCCAAGTTTCTGTCATCACTTTCTAGCTGCACAACTACTGTTACCGAATTAAATTGAGTAGATTTCTTTGTACTTTTAAAATTCATTACATTCAAATTAATTAACTTCATCTCACATCAATGAAAAGCAGCTGCTCCAGTAATGTCCCTGCAATCCACTTACTGGCACCCAGTGACGCTAAACTGGGCATCTTAAATTTACACCTCACTCAGCCCAATTCGGTATATTCGAGTATAACGTCTGAACGGTTCTTTTGAGGTGATTACCACTGTGCTTCCTCACAAGCAGTTAGTAGACAAGTGGATGATGTTGAAGGACAGCAGCAGGTTTTTGTTGTCGTTGTCTTCTTTTTTTTTCCACATATCACGTGCTATGTACTTTATTCACACCCATGTGTAATCGTGTCATTTTTCAGGACGCTGCATGCTTCACAGAGAGTCCAGAATTGTCTTCTTACACCTGTTGCAGTAGCTCAGGATGATCTCAATGTGTGCAATCACAACACTGACGACACCTGCTCTGCACTACTGTGATCACCAGGACTAAAAGCACTATGGCAAAATGTTTGACCAATGTGTGCAAAAAGCCATTAAAAGGCATGGAAAACGCTAAACAAACACTGGAAGTGCCAATGGACCCTGATTCTTGTTGTGCTCCTTACACCATAATGTCTTGTCTTGTGTGGTAAGTGAATTCTGCACCCGTCTGCCCGCTGCACCCTCAGTGCCCTCATTTACTGTCTGATGACTCTCGTCTCAAGCATCAATAGATGGTCGATAATAACTTATGTGAAACTACACTGAAGTACGCTCTCATAAATTAACGACACATCATCCATCGCCCATTTAACCAGGGTGACTGTCCACCACCAGATGAGCTTCTCCTAACCATCATTTCTTCTGTTTCTCCATGTCCCCTGTTCTCTCCTGATGCAGAGTTTCTCGTCTCGCGGTGTCCTTCCTGCTGATGGAGACTCGCTCAGCATCACTGTCGCTTTGAACTTCTCTTTTGTGGACCTGAGAGAGGAGTTGTCCTGTCTGAAGAAGAGTCTGGAAAAGATCAGCCAGTGGGAGGTCATGACTTTGACGTCAGGTACAGCGCCTGTTCATGTTGTGGTCATTGTGAACGTCCATTAGAAGGACCAGACAGACGATAAGAGGAAAGTGAGAGATGAGGCATGAAGAAGGCCTGCTCTTTGACATGTGTCTGTCAGCCTTTGCTCTTAAAGATGTTTTATTATTTATAGCGCCTTTTACAGCGACGAGCTGAGTGATATTATACTCTTATAGCTAACAGGTTCTTTAAACATTTCTTTTCCCTTTGAAATCTCAAATCGGCTATTTTTTCTGTAGGTTGATCACACTTGACTACATTCATACATCTTTCAGAACAATCTTATTTTTTAATTAGTTACAAAAACGGTTTGTTTATGATATAATTCAATAAAGAAAGCGGCTGTTTGTGCATTGTTGGTAACCCATCATGCTTTGTGCTTCAGCTGCTTGTCATTTTCTGTTTTATTTTAACTACAATGCATTTGTTTGTAATATGTGGTTAAGAATTGAACTAACGTGACACAATGCCGTCTTCACGGTTTCCATTCTTTTCTTTTTATTTTCAGGTCGTGACGCTCCAATTTTCGCCCTACAGCCTCCTGAACCTCGGAGCAGAGCGGAGTTTTTACAATGTGAGTTTGTGCTTTGATTTCTTGGATCATCACAATAGAAATGATTTCTCCTTTAATATCCCAGGACAGGCCTATGATGTGAAAGTGTAGCCAGCAGAAAGAGCCGTGTGAGTGTGGTGTGACTGATGGGATGATAGTGATGGGGTCCTGTGACTGGAGCATTATGGGATAGAGGGGATCAGGACAGAGCAGCACCAAAGCAGTCTGTTGGGCGTGAATCTCTTCAAGTGCCAAGTGAACTCACAGGAAGTAGAAACATAAAAACTGAACATGAAATCCTGCCAACTACGCCACATACTCCCGTCACACAACAGTAACCTCCAGTGTTCTTTTTGTCCTCTCCAATTTTTTGGCACCTACTGCCTTCTTTTTTTCTTCTCTGTTTTCCATTGTCTCATTTCTCTGTGTAGTTTCACCCACCGTTAACACACAGGAAATACATTTAGATAACTGGTGTTAAAATATGCAATATGATACTGTGAATGGAAATGACGGATATTCCAGTAATTCGAGTGCTGTTTTTCAGAACACGCCGTGTCACATTTTCAGAAGGTCAGACATTCTCCTCACTGACTCATCCTCAGACCACAAGTTTACTGATTTGTGTCATTCAATCAAAGCCAATCAGCTTCGTGAATTAATTGATGAACAGCGACTGATCGTTCATCTTTGACTGATTCATTCAGGGAAGCAGACCATTGTGGTCACAGGAGTGAGCTTGTTCATTGTCCTTAAGAGAAAGCTCACACACCAACAACTGGACATGGCCAGTTCTGAGTCAAATATCTATGGGATGTCGGAGGAAAACCAGAGTGAGATGAGGAGAAAATGAAGAACTGACAACTGGGCTTCAAAACAGAATCTGTGAGGCCGCAGCTCCAGTCACCCATCAAGTTGTTCTGAATCAAGATCTTCAAAGTTCAGTTCCACCTTTTTATTTCCTATTATTTTGAACTTTTGATTTTAAAGGTCATTTCTATTAAATGAATCGTCGCTTTAGTTGACTAAGCAGTTTCAGCTCACTCCATGATGATTTTCTTCATGAACTGCACATGTCTCAGCACTCAATGGCCTTCTTGTTTGCTGGCTAGTAAACCAACGAGCTCTCGGTCTCGAGTGTTACGACAGTTCATTACAAACATCTGATTCTCAGACAGTTCTTATTTTACTTTTTAATTTTCATTTTCCACGTAGCCCTGATCTGTGGGGTGGCCGTAAAGGTCTGATAGGACACTGAAAATGGAAAAACAAAACACTGGGAATGGAAAGAGGATCAGGGGTTTACTGTGAGGAAAGGGACAATCAGTCTTGGTGACAAATTCGTGGAAATTTTAAAAAAGGAGTTGGGGGGACAAACGGTTTTAAACCTGGGGAAAATTGCCCCAAGGGCCTTTGGGGTTTTCGTTTTAGCGGCTCCTTTAAAGCCAACTTGATTTTTTTGTTGCTTTGTCTCCTTTTTTTTTTTTTTTTTCCTAGATCGGGATTCCCCAAAACCCCCTAAAAAATCAATGGCCCCCTTTAAAACCACTGGAGCAAAAGGGGGGGGGGGCCCCTTTTTTCCCCCACTTAAAATTTTTCGTTCCGGTTACTTCCACAGCCCTCCCTTTCTTTTTCAACCTTCCTTTTTGATTTTGGTATTTTTTTTATTTCATGTTGGCTTCTTTTTTTTAATCCTAAACTTCCCGGGGCAAAAAGAAACGTGGTTTTTGGCAGCCCAGGCCCGCTCGAAACGTTTTCCCCCGGTTTAAATATCGGCCCGGGGGGCTCCTTTTTTCCCAAAAAAGTCCTTTTTCTCCAGTATCTTTTTTAAGAGAGACTTTTCAAAGCCCCCGGCAAAATTTAGATGCGCCGGAAATTAAAGGGGGGGGGCCCCGGGCTCAAAATTTGGGAAAAGGGGGGTTTTGGGGGTTGGGTTCCTTTGCGAGGGACCGTTGGGAGGACTCGAAAAGGGGACCAAAGTAAGGGAAAAACATTGAGGCAAAAAGGTTTTTGGGAAGGGGGGGGAGTTTAGGAAAAGGGGTTTTTCAAAAAGGGGAAAAAAATTTGTTAAAAGAAAAAAATTTTCCCGGAAGGGGTTCCTTAAAAAAATTTGCTGAAATTCCCCAAAAAAAGGGGTTTGGGTTGTGAGGAAATTTAAAAAAAAAAGGTTTAATAAAAGGGGGAGGTGTCAAGGGGTCCCAATTGGGGATAGGGGGAACAGAAAAGGAGGTGAGGGGCTTTTAGCAAAGGAAAATGATCCTTCAGGGAGTGAGCCTCCGGATCTATAGACTTGGGGTTGCCTGGAAAATTTAGGAAAAAAATCTTATTTGACAAATGAAAGGCATCACCCAACAGACATCTTTTCACACAATTTTTTAGTAATACAAAAAGGGGAGTTACCCCGGATTTTTTGTTAAGTCTGGGGGAAATAATTAAATAATTTTTAAATAAAAACTCTCAAGATAGACACAAACAAAAGGGGTTTTTTTAAAGAAGGGAATCAGCCCTGACTTACTTGTTAACCGCATTTTAAGCTACCCCACGGGTTGAACCTTTTCTGATTTAGGTTTTTCTGTAAATAAAAATCAGGATAGTTGAGGTGAGGAGGTGGGTTTCCTTTAAAAGGGTCAGTACCATAATTCATTCTAGAGGGAAAGTGCCCCGATAAAGCACCTAAAATTGTTAAAGAACTTGTGGGCTTTTAGCAGGATGCCAAAATCAATTTAAAACAGGGTAGCTTTTAAATTGTGGAGACAAGGGCGGAGCAAAATCAGGTTTAAAAATTTTTTCTGAAAACATTAATCCCCCGAACAGACACAGACCTAAATTTGGGATAGGAAACTAAAAAACTCCACGATGGATTAATAAAGATTTAAAAAAGAAGTTGCAAAGGAAAAAACTGCTGTATAAGGCATATAAGACTAATGACTGCAAAGAGAACCGTAAGGCAGTATGAGAAAATGAGGGCAACCATTAAGAAGGATATCAGGAGGCTAAAAGACAGTTGGAGAGGAATATAGCAGATAAGGCGAAAGAAGACCCCAAGAGATTCTTTCAGTATTTTAGTAGTAAAAGAACAGTTAAGGAGGAGGTCAAGTTCATCAGGAATAGTAAAGGGGAATTAAAAGATACAGACAATGAAATAGCAGATGCCCTAAACTTACATTTTTCTGAGGTGTTCAAGTGAGCAAGTGGATAACTCCAGAGCAGTAACAGGGACTACTAAGGAGGTACTGGGGGATTTGGAAATTGTAGAGGGAGAAGTGCTGCTCAGATTAAATAAGATGAAATCAAACAAATCACCAGGCCCAGATAATATTTATCCTCGTGTTCTTAAGGAGGCTAGTGAGTACAGATATAAACCCTTGACACATATTTTAGGAAGTCACTGCACTGGAGAGACTCTGAAGGACTGGAAAATGGCAAATATCATCCCATTATATAAAAAGGGTGACAGGGCAGATCAGAGCAACTATAGGCCAGTAAGCTTAACAAGCATCACAGGAAAATTAATGGAAGGAATTATTAAGGATAAGATTGAGCAACACATGGCAAGGACAGGAGTTATTCTGAACAGTCAGCATGGGGTCAGAAGAGGGAGGTCGTGTTTTTACTAACATGTTGGAATTCTATGAGGAGACAACAAAAGCATACAATCAAAGTGGAGCTCATGATATTATTGATCTGGACTTTCAGAAAGCATTTGATGAGGTGCCACATGAGAGGTTGGGCATCAAGTTAAAAGAAGTGGGAGTTCAGGGTGATGTTTTAGATGGGTGCAGAATTGGCTCAGACACAGGAAGCAGAGGGTGATGGTGCGAGGAACCTCATCAGAACTGGCCGATGTTAAGAGTGGTGACCAGCAGGGGTCAGTGCTAGGGCCGCTGCTATTTTAAATATCTATAACATGATTTAGATAGGAATATAAGTAACAAGCTGGTTAAGTTTGCAGATGATACCAAGATAGGTGGATTAGCAGATAATTTGGAATCCGTTATATCATCACAGAAGGACTTGGATAGCATACAGGCTTGGGCAGATTTGTGGCAGATGAAATTTAATGTCAGTAAATGTAAAGTATTACACATAGGAAGTAAAAATATTAGGTTTGAATACACAATGGGCGGGTCAATCGAGTACACCTTTATGAGAAGGATTTAGGAGTCATAGTGGACTCTAAGCTATCAACTACCATACAGTGTTCAGAAGCCATTAAGAAGGCTAACAGAATGTCAGGTTATATAGCGCCTTGATGTGTGGAGTACAAGTCACAGGAGGTTCTGCTCAACCTTTATAATGCACTGGTGAGGCCTCATCTTGAGTACTGTGTGTAGTTTTCGTCTCCAGGCTACAAAAGGACATAGCAGCACAAGAAAAGGTCCAGAGAAGAGCTGACTAGGCTGATTCAGGGCTACAGGGGTTGAATTATGAGGAAAGATTAAAAGAGCTGAGCCTTTACAGGTTAAGCTAAAACGAAGATTAAGAGGTGACATGATTGAAGTGTTTAAAATCATGAAGGAATTAGTCCAGTGGATCGAGACTTGTATTTTAAAATGAGTTCCTCAAGAACACGGGGACACAGTTGGAAACTTGTGAAGGGTGAATTTCATACAAACATTAGGAAGTTTTTCTTTACACAAAGAAGCGATAGACTCTTGGAATAGCGATTCAAGTAGTGTGGTAGACAGTAAGACGTTAGGGACTTTCAAAACTCGACTTGATGTTTTCTTGGAGGAAACAAGTGGAGAGGAGACTGAGCTTTGTTGGGCTGAATGGCTTGCTCTCGTCTCGATTGTTCTAATTCTAATTCTAATTCTAAAAAATGTTGCATGAGCCATTTCCGCGCTCACATCATGACGCATATAAAAAATAATACTTGGCGTAAAACGCACATTTTCCGTCGGCTCAATCCCTGCCGTTCTCAAGTTCTCTGCTTGGTTTTGCAAACTGGCGGCACCCGGAGTCAAAGCTGTGCTACTGTTCCTGTGTGGTTTCCCTTTGGATTTTAGATTCACATCCCTGACATGGCTCTATAAATACACTGAAGTTAACCGCATATTGTTTATTAGTTTAAGGCATCTGATTGTAATCAAGCTGTAACAGTATAATGGGGCACAGAGTGGCCAAACTATTCCAAATACCATAGCTGCTTTAGCGCACCACTCAGAGTATTTTAACACACTGTATCCTGAGTGTGGAATCCCATGCATCAAAGCAGCTGATCAGAAATAGGATTATAGGGATACAGCATCGGGCACAGTACTGCCTCAGCCATATATCAGGGTCTGTTTGAACTGCTATGGCAAGCGCTTCGAAGTCTTTCATCGGGACCTCGAGTTCAGAAACAGTTTCATCCCAAGAGCTACAAACGGACTCAGTCATTCTGTCAGAGTATAAATGTAGCTTAACAACAACATCAACAACATTTATTTATAAAGCACATTTTCATAAAATAAAGTATCTCAAAGTGCTTTACATAATGAAGAAAATTTAAAGACAAAATAAGAAATTAAAATAAGACAACATTAGTTAACAAAGAAAAAGAGTAAGGTCCTATGGCCAGGGAGGACAAAAAATCCAAAAAAAACTCCAGACAGCTACAGAAAAAAATTAAAATCTGCAGGGTTTCCAGGCCACGAGACCACCCAGTCCCCTCTGGGCATTCTACCTAACATAATTGAAATAGTCCTCTTTGTATTTAGGGTTCTCACGGACGCTCTTGATGATGATGGTCATGCAGACTTCTGGCTACGCAATCCATCACTGTTGGAACATCCGCGGTGCTTTGAGTAGATGATGGTGGCGGGCCACCACCAGAACACTGGAAAAAGAAAAAAGAAGAAGAGAAGTAGAGGGTTACACAATTGGAGGGTTTCAGTTGAGAAAGTTATTTTATGTAAATCCAGGTAAATCTATCCTAGAGAAGAGTTTAATTTGTTTTATAATAGAGTACTGGGGTTTAGGAGGATCCTTGGTGTTGGGGAGATATACTATGTTATTTCTAATATCATTAATGTTTTGATTAGAAGAATACAGCGCGAGCTCACAGGTTTTACTGGAAGTGCTTAGGAGGCATTCCTTTGAGTTACCTAGGTTTAGCAGACGATCAATCGTCGAGAATAAGACTGGAATTAACTAGCATTGTTATTTATAATCTTAGAGAAATAGCAAGCCTCTCGAGATGGACTGTGTTATTGTATTCTGTTATTTTAACTTTTAATATTTCATAGTGGATAGTTAGTTTGTTTCCTCTGGGTACTCCGGTTTCCTCCCACAATCCAAAGACTAATGCAGGTTAGGTGTAATAGTATTGTCCCTAGGTGTGTGCTTGGTGTGTGTATGTCGCTGTGGGCTGGCGCGCCTGCCCGGGGTTTGTTTTCTGCCATGCCCCTGCGTTGGCAGGATTGGCTCCATCAGACCCCGTGACCCTGTAGTTGAGGATGTAGCAGGTTTGATAAATGGATGGATGGATGGATAGTTAGTTTAGTCTTCATCCATTTACGCTCAGCTCTCAGCATGTTCTTTTTAAATCAGACACTCTTTGGGTCTTTTGGGTTAAAATAGAACTGTTCACATTTATAAGTACAAGTACCTCACTGTTAACTTTCGCTGCAACTGTAATATTGCACAACCTGAGCCACTTTATGAACCATTTGCTATATATGTTAATGAATAATGTACTTATGCTTTTATCTATGCTAATAAAAGACAACGCCTTCACTGTCTGACTGACTGACTCACTGACTGGCCAGCTGACTCACTGACTGACTCACTGACTGACTCACTCATCACTAATTCTCCAACTTCCTGTGTAGATAGAATCGAGAACATTTGGCAGACTCATTCCTTACAGCTTACTTACAAAAGTTGGGCGGGTTTCATTTCGAAATTCATGTCGTGCGGTCATAATTGTGGAGCAATATGTCCACCATGTTGAACTTTCTTATTTATGGCCCCATCTTCTTCACGAAATTTGGTAGGCTGCTTCCCTGCACTAACCGAAACCATATGTACGTACTTATTTCGGTGGTATGATGCTGCACTGTCGGTCGCCATAATGAACTTTTCAATGGTCTTTATTGCTTATGGGCCCATCTTCAAGGAATTTAGTATCCGGGTTCCCAATGCTAACTGAATCCTACTTACGTACATATATCGTCCATAGCCTGCAGCTCGTCACCATGTGAGGCGGTGGTGTCCCATCCCAACACCTCTCACGTTGTTGGCTGCCTGCCTATATAAGCCGTCTGTCGCTCCAGTCTCTACATTCCCTTCCTTGCTTCGCCAAAGGGATTCACGTCTCCCTGCTGATAACTGCAGCCTTTTTATTTAATCCACTGCTTCTCCGCTGTTTTATTGTTCGTTTATTCTGATTATAGTTATTGTGTAGGTATTTTAGACTTACTTTACATTGTTCAGGTACCCATTTCCTTTACCGTTCTAACTACCCCATTAACATGTCTATCGAGGTGATCACCATCGATCAAAGAACTGTCCATTACCGAGTGGTTTCCATGCCGGAGATGGCACCTGCCTTTATCACTCTCTGTGTTACATATTGCACGGGCCCTATCAGGCTCCTCTTGATATCCATTGTGTCTTATGTATTGAATGACTGGACAGGTTCAAGGTGTGGACTAATGCGTACAGGAATAATTAGACTACACGGAGCACTAGAAGTGAAATGCTTAAGGCCTTCACCTATGGATCTGCATGTGAGTTGATGGAGCTTGATGAATTGTTGGAGTAACTTTAAGTGTACCGAAATCAGCCAAATATTTTACCTTTGGACAACCGCCAATGCCTCTTAAACATCTTAGATTGACAGGTGACTATTTGAGTAGTGGACACTTTGATGTTTATGAATGTTTAAAGTCTCAAAGCTGGATTTGAAGTTCGATGAAACCGGTTTGCAGATTGACAGATGCAATTACTTCCAAGTCCACAAATACCGCATTAAAACCCCT